>NC_085992.1:14053350-14353350 GCF_030014385.1 Trichomycterus rosablanca
ACAGTTCCTTGTCTTTAAAGCTCTATTTTTTTTTTTTTGTTGTTGCAGGTAGCAGATGTTTAATCTGATAATTTGTTTTTTAATAATTTGGCCACTTAGTCATTTGCAATTGTTCCCTGTTTTGTTTGGCTTTTTAGTTACAGTATTGTTCTACCTTGATAAGACACTTGCAAACTGAGTTCTATTTCTATTCCTGCAGGTCTGTTGGGATGTATCTCGCGCTCTCTGCAGCACAACATGTTCCTGCCCCGGTACAGTATGTACATACTGGACTTTGAAACAAAACCCTTTACAGATCTGTGCTCACTCAGAAGTTTATCTTGGGTTTTTTTTTTTTTAATCGTGATGAGAAAAATTGTGGCCACCTTGAAACAAACTTTTCACAATCGATGCATTTGTTCGAACCTCATACCAGGTTGAACCAGAGGCAGTGAAAGGGGGCATAAAAGAAAGCCCTGCAGCAAAGGATGTACATCTAGTTCTGAAATAGGAATGGTAATGATGGATCAGCTAGGATCAAATGTCAGAACTCGGTTCCTTTCTTCTAAAGATCTGAGTTCCCAGAATTACTCATGTAGCTGGTGAGACTCGGAAAGTGTGAGGACAGAACAGGAATGAAAGGAAACAGGCAGATAGAAAAACTCGCATTGCCAGATGGATGATTCGGTAGCAGGCATGAGGGCAGATCATTACAGTCAGAAATACACAGACCAGCATGAAACGTGTGTGTGTTAACAAGCAATACTAATGAGATGCATGTTAAAGCTCTATACATTTACAAATGCATCAACATAGCGCTTTTCCACCAAAAGAACTCTGGTTCTTGAACCGGTTCTGTTCAGGTTTCTTCGGACCTTGGTGTTTTGTAGAGAACCGACCCATATTTCCACCAGTTTTTGAGAACCAAGCCTGCGTCATCAACGGTGGGCGTTGCGCAACGAAAGTAAAGAGTAGTAACAAGGTGATGGAGCATGTAGATCACCTGCAAGCATTTGTGCTGTTGTTACAAATGTTTATTTTTATGCAAAAGGCATCGCTCAACTATTGGTAATAAAAAGACATAGAAGGCGACTCCATACCTTGTGTTTATCGCCATTGTTGCTTTCTTTAGTGCATTCACATGAAAAGCGTTTTTGCACTTTGCTCTCACCGCGGCCCTTGACGCAAATAGCTGCATTGTTCAGCGATTGGCCTGAGCATTAAAACATCACTAAAGTGTACTACAACACGAACAACTATTTGTGTGAAATAACATCAAATCACCTCTAAAGTACAGCACATACACAGATCAGCCATATCATTAAAACCACCTCCTTGTTTCTACACTCACTGTCCATTTTATCAGCTCCACTTATCATAGAGAAGCACTTTGTAGTTCTACAATTACTGACAGTGGTCCATTTGTTTCTCTGCATGCTTTATTAGCCTGCTTTCACCCTGTTCTTCAATGGTCAGGACTCTCCCAGGACCACCACAGAACAGGTATTATTTGGGTGGTGGATCATTCTCAGCACTGCAGTGACACTGACATGGTGGTGGTGTGTTAGTGTGTAATGTGTTGGTATGAGTGGATAAGACACAGCAATGCTGCTGGAGTTTTTACACACCTCAATGTCAATGCTGGACTGAGAATAGCCCACCAACCAAAAATGTCCAGCCAACAGCGCCCCGTGGGCAGCGTCCTGTGACCACTGATGAAGGTCTAGAAGATGACCAACTCAAACAGCAGCAATAGATGAGCGATCGTCTCTGACTTTACATCTACAAGGTTGACCAACTAGGTAGGAGTGTCTAATAGATTGGACAATGAGTGGACACGGTATTTAAAAACTCCAGCAGCGCTGCTGTGTCTGATCCACTCATACCAGCACAACACACACTAACACAACACCACCATGTCATTGTTGCTGCAGTGCTGAGAATCATCCACCACCTAAATAATACCTGTTCTATGGTGGTCCTGTGGGGGTCCTGACCATTGAAGAACAGCATGAAAGGAGGTTAAAAAAGTATGTAAAAAAGTATGTAGAGAAACAGATGGACTACAGTCAGTAATTGTAGAACTACTAAGTGCTTCTATATGGTATGTGCTCTACTTGCTCTACACAACTGTTTCAGAGTACCAAAAAACAAGCCATAATTGTTTCTTCATCTCATGAGAAACTAATTGAGACACGTCCAGAACAAATGCTGGCTGTTTTTTTACACTGAGAGAATAAGTGTCTGACACAAAAGGTCAAATTCATACAGCAGGGTTTGAGATGGAATACTTTTTGGCACTATACAGACATTCTCCTTGACATTGGCACCACATGTATCTCACTTTCTCTTTCCACCTTTCTTTCTTGTTGAAGCATGTTATTTTGGGAGGTGCGCAGAGATGGGTGAGGGATTATTGCAGGGCCGGGACGTGCAGGCAGATGGGGGAAGCGAGGAGGAGGAGGGAGGGGCGCATCGAGATCGAGGTGTAAAACGAGGGATTGCTCAGTCATTCGTCATCGATGTGAAGCACAGGCAGTACCAGCAAAGGAGGAAGATCGAGGTGCATTGCAGCATGGCAGCAATGATGCACGACCCCCCTTCCCACACACACACACACACACACACACACACACACACACACACACACACACACACACACACAAACCATGTTGCCAACAAAGTGGAAGTACACTTTTAGTATTCTCATTTCATGTTACAGAAGCAAATCCCAACATAAATTATTAATAAATAAACTTATTAAATAATGAATTAATTAATTCACCAATAACAACTTCATTCTAATCAGGACAAAAGTGGGTCTGAAGCTTACAATAAACACTGATCACAAGACACACACCCTTAAACAGAGCAAGGATCAAACCAAGGACCCATACAACATGTGCAGAACCCATACAACACGCTGAGCCACCAAACTGTCCCAGACTACATAAGTGGTAATTATGTTTATATATTAATAAAGGCATGATTTGACGAGTTTGGTCTAAGGAAGCTCTAGTGGTCAACACAGATACCTATTTTTTAATGCATTATCTCGCATTTTCTCCCAATTTTTAGCTTCTCCAATTTTCTGACCTCTGCCCCGATTGAGTAGAGCGAACTGACACATGCCCCCTCCGACAGGTGTGCAGTAGCCGACTGCATCTTGTCACCTGAACAAGCCGTTATTCCTCTACATTGTGCAGACACCATCAATCAGCCAGCAGAGGTCGTAATTGCATCAGTTATGAGGTCCGTATCCGGCTCCCTCCCTGGATGAACAACAGCCAAACATTGTTCATATAGCCGCTTAGCCCAGCCGGATGGCAGAGCTGAGATTCGATACGATGTATTTGAAATCCCAGCTCTGGTGTGCTAGTGTATTTTATCGCTGCGCCACTTGAGCGGCACAGATACCTAATTTTAACCACAACGAACATCTTTGGAATGAATTGGAATGTCGATTAAGTGACGTTGTGCTTTATCAATGCTTGTTTGAGTGAATGAGTACAAATTCCCACAGATACACAACAAAATATTACTAAGTGCAGCTGCAAAGTGTATTTGTGTGTGTGTGTGTGAGGGGGAGAGGAATCCATATTAATGACCAAGCTTTAAAAATACCCCCAAGCAGTTGCCCAGCCAAATAGCACGATCCTTATACTGTGAAATATGTGGTGGTAGCATTCTGGTATCTGGAAGCACCTAGACTAGCAATCTGGACAGGACTGATGGAAAAATGAATGGAGTACAATAGGAATAGATCTTAGAGAAGAACCTGCCCCAATTAGTCAAAAATCTTTCAAATGAAGAAAATGAAATAGCCTTGAGTAGCTGTGGGGGGCGTTTGAGTCAAGCGGAGTATTACTGTTTCTTTTCTGGTGGGAGTGGTCTGAGGGGTTACTTGATAGTTATATGAGAGTATATATATATATGTGTCTGGTTTTCTCTGAATCACTGGTTTCAATGCAGTAAAAGACCCCCGGACAGGATCTATCAATCAATCAATCTATCACACCCCTCGCCCCAGACATAGCCAATCATGTCTGTATGTAGAGCCTGAAAGGGGCAGTTGTAGCCTAGCGTTTAAGGTACTGGACTGGAAAGCAGAAGGTTGATGGTTCAAACCCCAGCACTGCCAGGTTGCCACTGTTGGACCCTTGAGCAAGCCCCTTAACCCTCAGTTAGACTGTATAATGCAAGTCGCTTTGGATAAATGCGTCTGCTAAATGCAGAAACTGTAAACTGTAAACTGCATAACCTAAAATAGTATTTACATTTATTGCTTAACTATAATATAGTTTACAATTACTGACTGTAGCCTATCAGTTGTTTTGTACACTTTGTCAATCCCTGTATCCCATTTCTAAATCAAGGGACCGCCAAATGATTAGAAATATGATTTTTGGGTGTTGGATCATTTATAGCACTGTATTAACAATATAATAACATAGTAATTACATAGTAAATACATGGTAGTGTGTTTTCTGGTATGAATATAGCAGGTGCAGCAGTGATGTTGGGATTTTTATATATATTATATATCACAGGTAGAGGTGAAAGCTTTTTTCTATATTCCATGCATAATATACAGTATGTTAACCTTTCACTTGAACACTTTCTGATCACAAGACAAAGTTGGCTGTATATTTTTGGTTGGAGCGCTATTTTCGTCCCAGCACTGACATTTCTGTCAACACTACTGTATATGCTACCACATCATTACCATGTAAATGTCATTGCCATGCTGAGAATGATCTACCACCTAAATAACTTGTGTTATTTCTATATGGGGTCCCTTTACAATGATAAATGAGGTATGGAAGTTGGCGTAGTGTACATGGCTAGTGTACAGATGGGCTACAATGAGTATGAGTATATACACACAAATTGTATGTGTACTGTGGCTATAGCTTATGAATAAGGCCCGACTGAAATTCGAACTTTAAGGTTTGTGTTTAACGAATTTTTCATTCGCGTAGCAATCCTACAGCAATTCAGTTAGTAATTGGTTAGTCAGAATGTCCAAGATGCCAAAGTCTAAAGCAGCTAAAAACACTAATCAGGTAACTAAGTTTGGAAAACCTCAAACCAAAACACGGACAAGTATTTTCGAACATTAAGCCTTGCACCATCGCTGGATGTTCTGGGTTTACATTCAACTATTAAGGTGAGCTGTGCTGTGTAGGGCCCTACATTATGACCACTGACAGGTGAAGTGAATAAGACTGATTATCTCTTCTTCACAGCACCTCTTAGTAGGTGGGATATATTAGGCAGCAGGTGAACATTTTATCCTCAAAGTTGATGTGTCAGAAGCTGGAAAAATGGGCAAGCGTAAGGATTTGAGCAAGGGCTAAATTGTGATGTCTAGACGACTGGGTCAGAGCATCTCCAAAATTGCAGTTCTTGTGGGGTGTTTCCAGTCTGCAGTGGTCAGTATCTATCAAAAGTGGTCCAAGGAAGGAACAGTGGTAAACCGGCGACAGGGTCATGGGCGGCCAAGGCTCATAGATGCACGTGGGGGGCAAATGCTGGCTCATGTGGTCCGATCCGACAGACGAGCTACTGTAGCTCAAATTGCTGGTTCTGATAGAAAGGTGTCAGACTCCATGCCTCAACAGGTCAGGGCTGTTTTGGCAGCAAAAGGGGAACCAACACAATATTAGGAAGGTGGTCATAATGTTATGCCTGATCGGTGTATATGATGACTGTACTTTGCATACCAGACTAGTATGACGTAAGAATAAGTTCTAGGTGGGTCAATGTTAAGTTCTGGACACACAGGTCACAGGTGCTGCTTAACCCCATTATCAAGGTCCTATCATTACTCTGCCCTTGTACTGTCCCAGCAACTTCCAGAATGAATGACAAGGTCCATCAAAGTGGCTTATAGTGTCCCAACACCTCACTGATTAACCTTGTTTGTTTGCCTTTAATTTGTCTTTACTACTGTTCCTCCACCACTTGATCCTACATTTATTAAGATAATATGTAATATGTATCTAATTGGTTTATTGAAAGGCTGCCAAGACTGCTGTAATTTTACCACATCCCCCACCCTAAAAACAAAAAGTTTTATAACAGTAATTATCTGCCTGTCTCTTTCATAAGACAGAAAGGCTCCTAAAAGCATTGGCACTGCCATAATCCGTGCCTCGCATGTCCAATTTGTACAAAGTGTGGCTCTGGCTCCGTCCAGCCTAATCACAATTACTAATCGTCTTTTTTACCTCACATGGGATGCTTGAGCACACGAATTGGGAGGAAAAGATTAAATTATAAGGCCTCACGTAGGAAAGAAAAGTGAACAATTTTTTCCTGAAATGGCTTGTGAAGTGGCAGAGCAGAACAGTGATCAGAGAAATTGCACAAAGCCTCTTTAATCTGACTTCAATATTCCTCATACACTCTAGCGCTCGACGTCCATCGTCCTCGAGGTGATCTTCCCATCAACAATCCTCCTCCTCGCTAACAACTTCATCTCAGCGTTTCATCGAGTACCGGTCTGAAACCGCCAAATCCACGCATTCGTTCCTCAGTGCCGTGAGATTAAATTTGCAGTCAGGGTTGCGTTTGAAATGTTGTTTACATGCTTGGAGTGTAATTGTGTGAAACTATGTGACAGTGTGAAGTAAAGGGGGAATAAAAAAAACACCAGCCAGATGTGCCTGCAATTAAAATCCACATCAAAATCCCACATTGACTTTTTCCTGAGACAACTTTGTCTGATCTGCAACAATGCTTAGGTAGGTGGTACGTGTCAAAATAACATCCACATGGATATCAGGACCCAAGGTTTCCCAGCAGAACTTTGCCCAAAGCATCACACTGCCTCTGCTGGCTTGCCTTCTTCCCATAGTGCATCCTGGTGCCATGTGTTCACCAGGTAAGCAACTCACACATGCCCGGCCATCCATGTGATGTGGTCCAGTTCCGATGCTCACGTGCTCATTGTTGGCGCTTTCGGTGGTGGACAGGGGTCAGCATGGGCACCCTGACTGGTCTGCAGCTATGCAGTCCTATACGCAACAAACGAAGCGAAAACGAACGCAATACACTGTGTATTCTGACACCTTCTATCAGAACCAGCATTAACTTCTTTAGCAATTTGAGTAGCTACAGTAGCTGTTGGATTGGACCACCTGGGCCAGCCTTTGCTCCCCACATGCATCAATGAGCCTTGGCCGCCCCATGACCCTGTCGCCGGTTTACCACTGTTCCTTCCTTGGACCACTTTTGATAGATACTGACCGCTGCATACCGGGAACATCCCACAAGAGCTGCAGTTCTGGAAATGCTCTGACCAAGTCATCTAGCCATCACAATTTGGCCCTTGTCAAAGGCTCGAATCCTTACGCTCTCCCATTTTTCCTGCTTCTAACACATCAACTTTGAGAATAAACTGTTCACTTGCTGCCCAATATATCCCACCCACTAAAAGGTGCTGTGATGAAGATATAATCAGTGTTATTCACTTCACCTCTTAGTGGTCATAATGTTATGCCTAGTTGGTGTATATTATATTATACATATATATATATATATACAGTATATATATATATATATATATATATATACAGTGTATCACAAAAGTGAGTACACCCCTCACATTTCTGCAGATATTTAAGTATATCTTTTCATGGGACAACACTGACAAAATGACACTTTGACACAATGAAAAGTAGTCTGTGTGCAGCTTATATAACAGTGTAAATTTATTCTTCCCTCAAAATAAGTCAATATACAGCCATTAATGTCTAAACCACCGGCAACAAAAGTCAGTACACCCCTTAGTGAAAGTTCCTGAAGTGTCAATATTTTGTGTGGCCACCATTATTTCCCAGAACTGCCTTAACTCTCCTGGGCATGGAGTTTACCAGAGCTTCACAGGTTGCCACTGGAATGCTTTTCCACTCCTCCATGACGACATCACGGAGCTGGCGGATATTCGAGACTTTGCGCTCCTCCACCTTCCGCTTGAGGATGCCCCAAAGATGTTCTATTGGGTTTAGGTCTGGAGACATGCTTGGCCAGTCCATCACCTTTACCCTCAGCCTCTTCAATAAAGCAGTGGTCATCTTAGAGGTGTGTTTGGGGTCATTATCATGCTGGAACACTGCCCTGCGACCCAGTTTCTGGAGGGAGGGGATCATGCTCTGCTTCAGTATTTCACAGTACATATTGGAGTTCATGTGTCCCTCAATGAAATGTAACTCCCCAACACCTGATGCACTCATGCAGCCCCAGACCATGGCATTCCCACCACCATGCTTGACTGTAGGCATGACACACTTATCTTTGTACTCCTCACCTGATTGCCGCCACACATGCTTGAGACCATCTGAACCAAACAAATTAATATTGGTCTCATCAGACCATAGGACATGGTTCCAGTAATCCATGTCCTTTGTTGACATGTCTTCAGCAAACTGTTTGCGGGCTTTCTTGTGTAGAGACTTCAGAAGAGGCTTCCTTCTGGGGTGACAGCCATGCAGACCAATTTGATGTAGTGTGCGGCGTATGGTCTGAGCACTGACAGGCTGACCCCCCACCTTTTCAATCTCTGCAGCAATGCTGACAGCACTCCTGCGCCTATCTTTCAAAGACAGCAGTTGGATGTGACGCTGAGCACGTGCACTCAGCTTCTTTGGACGACCAACGCGAGGTCTGTTCTGAGTGGACCCTGCTCTTTTAAAACGCTGGATGATCTTGGCCACTGTGCTGCAGCTCAGTTTCAGGGTGTTGGCAATCTTCTTGTAGCCTTGGCCATCTTCATGTAGCGCAACAATTCGTCTTTTAAGATCCTCAGAGAGTTCTTTGCGATGAGGTGCCATGTTGGAACTTTCAGTGACCAGTATGAGAGAGTGTGAGAGCTGTACTACTAAATTGAACACACCTGCTCCCTATGCACACCTGAGACCTAGTAACACTAACAAATCACATGACATTTTGGAGGGAAAATGACAAGCAGTGCTCAATTTGGACATTTAGGGGTGTAGTCTCTTAGGGGTGTACTCACTTTTGTTGCCGGTGGTTTAGACATTAATGGCTGTATATTGACTAATTTTGAGGGAAGAATAAATTTACACTGTTATATAAGCTGCACACAGACTACTTTTCATTGTGTCAAAGTGTCATTTTGTCAGTGTTGTCCCATGAAAAGATATACTTAAATATCTGCAGAAATGTGAGGGGTGTACTCACTTTTGTGATACACTGTATATATATATATATATATATATATATATATATATATATATATATAAACTGTATATATATAAATTTAAAAAAATGATATGAATATATAAAGTAATATATTTCATGTATATTAAATAACATACATATATATATATATATATATATATATATATATATATATATATATATATATATATACTGTATATATATGTATAAATGTTTAATATATTAAATAATATGAATATTTAAATATATAAATTTAGAATTTTTTAATTTAAATACACTATTTGTTATTTCTGCCCTCTATTGTTCAAACTAGAATAGATTCAGGGTACACCACTGACATTTTTTTCTGAAATTCCAGTACTTATTAATACCAATTCTTTACAATTCAACCAATAAGCTCCTTTTGCCGTAGGCTGCATCTCTGCATGATAGTTTTTTCATGGACATCAAATGATGTGCCAGGCAGAGAAACATTAGGATGAGGAGTAGACTCCCCGCAGGCACAAAGGTAGGAGGCAGATGAAGTAAAACCTGCACCGCAGGGGGTCACGTTTTAAAGCATAAGCTTACTGACACGTAACGAAAAGTAAACGTAAAAGTCGGTTTAATAAGTTATATTGTCAAAAAGTCTACTGCAATTTCTTTCATCCAGGTTCTGGTTTGAACTCTTATTGGTTTTGTGAAGAGAATATCAGATCGGGCTTCGCCGGTCGGGTACAAATAGCTTTTACATGTTGCTATTGTTTCTCAAAATCAAGCATTAGCCTTTCATTATCTTGCATCAGACCAGAGTGGTGATCCTTCACCAGGGTATTCCTGCCTTGTGCCTGGTGTTTCCAGGTGGAACTGGACCTGCATACACATTACAAGTAGCATACACATTGTAATGCTTGATGATCTTACGACAGACGCCTTTATTAATGCACTGCATGCGTTTATTGCATTATGTGGAAATGTAAGACAGTTGAGATGTGATCAAGGTAGCAATGTTGTAGGAGCAAGGACTGAGTTTATGAGTGCAATAAATGACATGAATTAATAAAACGTGAAGGAATTTGGATGTGAATTCGTAATGAAGCCACATGGGAGGTGTATGGGAAAGACAAATGAGAACTATTAGAAGCGTTCTAACTGCAATCCTTGATCAGTCTGCCAAACGACTGGACAGTTCCTCACTTAGAACCTATTTGTATGAAGCGATGGCTATTGTAAATAGCAGACTAGAACCTCTAACACCTAACCACCTTCTCACAATGAAGTCTAGCATACAGTAATATCACCCCCTCCAGGTCAATTTTTGAGCCAAGATCTATCTTTACGCAAGAGATCCTGCCAGGTTCAGTTCTGGGCAAATGAATTCTGGACAAGGTGGAATAGGAGCACCTCCTTAGCCTTCGACAAAGACAATTATGGCATGAAGAAAGAAGAAATTAAGGATTGATGACCTTGACATTCTTCAAGAAGACAACTCACCCCGAAGCAAGGGTGACAGATGTCTATCCTAGCTCTGATGGTAAAGTTAGGAAGGTAAAGTGATAATAAGTAAGTCAGACAGGATAAAGTAGTTGGACAGAGTAGTTGATGAAATTAAATTAAATGATAGTGCAAATAATAGATAACATTCATTGCTTTCTTAATGCAGTGGTAGACTGTGTTAAGTGACAATGGTTTTCCAAAGAACTCCCAAGCCCATGTGGCAAGGTTTATCGACTAGTATGACCATTTCTCATGCAATAGTGTCTGAGGGCTACAAAGTCACACATATCAAACAGTGGTGTCCAGCCTTCCCTAGACCATATGATATTTCTCCTGAGTCTCTGAATCTGTTTACAATATTATGTATGGTAGATGGTAAATCCTGAATTGAAAAGTGTATGACAATTCTCTGACAAGGTTTGGCACACCTGGTGAGCCACAATCCATCATTGCTGGCAAAGACAGAGCGTTTGGTGGATCCACCTAATTATGACACCCTTGCCTATATTTGCAATTACCTAACTGTAAACATTTCAAAACAGTGCAACAAATATTCACTATAAATAGAGTATACCCTGATCAGCCATAACATTAAAACCACCTTCTTGTTTCTACACTCATTGTCCATTTTATCAGCTACACTTACCATATAGAAGCACTTTGTAGTTCTACAATTACTGACTGTAGTCAAGTCAAGTCAAGTCAACTTTATTTATATAGCGCTTTTTACAATATACATTGTCTCAAAGCAACTTTACAAAATCCAGGACCAACAGATACAAAAACCCCTGTTGAGCAAGCCGAGGGCGACTGTGGCAAGGAAAAACTCCCTGAAAATTACAGGAAGAAACCTTGAGAGGAACCAGACTCAACAGGGCCCATCCTTCTTGGGTGGTCTGGAGGATACTTTAAATAAATACACGATTTACACAAATCATACAAACACAGAATTGAATGATCTAAAAGTCATACAGTGGTAATAAATAGATAAATAAACAATTAAATAATAATAGAGTTGTTATCCGCTCTAGTCTTCAATAAAGTCTGTAGTGATTTCTTGTCGTTGCAATTACTCCAGACCCGTCACATCTGACAGGAGCAGCATCGTTGTCCCGGCAGTCTCGACTTTAATCCTTAACCTCGGCGGGTAAACAGGTTTCCATCAGAATGCCCTCGGGGTAAAACAACAGAGAATGTAGTTAATAATGTACAATGCTAGTTGACAAACAGTTTTACAGAGAGTTTTAGACTCCGGCAGCCCTAATTATTACAGCATAACTAAAAGGGAGAGCGAGCAGGTAACAAGGTCATGAAGGCTTTCACAGGACATCAGCGCCCACCTCTCCTACCCAAACCAGAGTGATTGGACAAGAGAGGCAGAACGACAGCGACCCAACATCCCTGATCACCACAAGTTTCTATGACCAAGAACCCCCAAGCTCTGCGCCTTTGTCTATACTAATCAAAAGCCTGAGAAAATAAATATGTTTTCAGTTTAGACTTAAACATTGAGACTGTGTCCGAATACCGAACAGAGGCAGGAAGATTATTCCAGAGTTGTGGAGCTTTGTAAGAAAATGCTCTTCCACCAGCTTTGGTCTTTTTAATTTTAGGAACTATAAGTAACCCTGCATCTTGTGAACGAAGTGGACGTGCTGGGTTGTAGTAATTAATAAGCTCACTCAGATACTGTGGAGCCAGACCATGTAGCGCTTTATAGGTTAGTAAAAGTATTTTGTAATCAATGCGAAATTTAACTGGCAGCCAGTGTAGAGATGATAGAACAGGAGTGATATGATCAAATTTTTTAGTTCTAGTTAGCACTCGAGCTGCTGCATTTTGAACTAACTGGAGTTTGTTTAAGGATCTACCAGAGCATCCAGTTAGAAGAGCATTACAATAATCTAACCGAGAAGTTATAAACGCATGGATCAGTTTTTCGGCGTCATTAACAGATAGTATATTTCTTATTTTAGAGATATTACGCAAATGATAGAAAGCAACTCTAGTAATATTATTAATGTGTGTATCAAAGGAGAGATCTGAATCTATTGTGACACCTAAGTTTTTTACATCTGGGCTGGGAGTAACAGAGAACGTGTTTAAGTTTAGCACCAGGTTAGACAACTTGTCTCTTGCAGCTTTAGAGCCAACAAGTAAAACCTCAGTTTTATCTGAATTAAGTAAAAGAAAATTACACGACATCCAGTTTTTTATGTCGTTTACACAATCTTCTATCTTACTGATTGTGTCAGTATCATTTGGTTTGGCTGATATATACAGCTGTGTGTCATCTGCATAGCAGTGAAAGTTTATGCCATGTTTATGAATAATTTCACCTAGTGGAAGCATATAGAGTGTAAATAATAGCGGTCCAAGTACCGACCCCTGTGGAACACCACACTTTACTTTTGTAGTTTCTGAGCATTTATTATTTACATAAACGAATTGAGAGCGGTCAGTCAAATATGATTGAAACCAAGAGAGTGCGAGTCCTTTAACACCTACTGTATTTTCTAGCCTCTCCAGTAAAATGTTATGATCGACCGTATCAAACGCTGCGCTAAGATCTAATAGAACAAGAAAAGAGACACATCCATTATCAGAAGACATTAACAACTCGTTAACTACTCTAATTAATGCGGTTTCGGTACTATGGTTGGGTCTAAATCCTGATTGAAATTTTTCATGAATACAATTTTCATTCAAATAAGAACATAGCTGTTTGGAAACGACTTTTTCTAATATCTTTGAGACAAAAGGAAGGTTTGAAATTGGCCTATAATTAGATAAAACATGTGGATCAAGATTAGGTTTTTTAATCAGGGGTTTAATAACAGCACTTTTAAACAATTTAGGTACATACCCAAGGCTAAGGGATGCATTGATTAATGTAAGCAGGGGCTCTACAATAGCTGGGAGTAAATCTTTAAGTAAACGAGTTGGAACAGGATCGAGTATACACGATGATGACTTCGATGATTTAATCAACACAGTTAGTTCATTTTGGGAGATTGGATTAAAGGAATTTAGTTGGATTAACTCGTTACTATTATCACCAATGCTGCTCGGAGTGAGTCCATACTTAACATTGGCAAGTGACACACTCTGACTCTGAAGTCGTATTTTTTCTATCTTGTCATTAAAGAATTTTAAAAAATCATCACTGGTACAGTCGGGCGGTATATTAGATTCAGTTTCATTGACGTTTTTAGTTAATTTGGACACTGTCTCAAAAAGGAATCTAGGATTGTTTTTATTTTTCTCTATTAGGGATGAATAATATAAAGATTTAGCTTTTATAAGTGCATGTTTATACTCAGTTAGAGCATCTTTCCAAGCAATCTTATACACCTCCAGTGTAGTGTGACGCCACTTACGTTCTAATTTCCGTGCTGCTTGTTTAAGTGCGCATGTGTGGTCATTGTACCAAGGAGCAAGTTTTTTCTCCCTAATCAGTTTAGTTTTGAGTGGGGCTACGTTATCTAAGGTTGTGCGCAGTACGGTCTCTAGGTTTTGAGTTGCCTGATCTAGTTCTTTAGGTTCTGATGCTGATATATTTGGTAATTCTGGTAGGCAGTTTATGAACGCTGCTGCAGTTGCAGATGTAATAGTGCGCTTACATTTAAAACGATTTGGTTGCTGTATATTATTGGACAGGGACACTTCATATATTAGTAGGGAGTGATCAGAGATTAAGTCATTCTGTGGTATAATTTCCAGGTTGTCTATGTTTATACCATAAGTAAGTATTAAATCTAAGGTATGTTTACAGCGGTGAGTGGGTCCTGTTACATTTTGGGTGATGCCTAAGGATTCTAAAATAGAATCAAACGCAATTTTGAGTGGATTACACTTATCCTCATAATGAATATTAAAGTCACCAACAATTAAAGCTTTCTTAGTTGATAAGACTAATTTAGAAAGAAAATCGGCAAATTCGTTAAGAAATTCTGAGTAAGGACCAGGGGGTCGATAAACAGTAACCAGTTTAAACATACTATTTTTATCAGATGAACATTTATTGGTTATGTCAGAGATAAGAACTTCAAACGAGTTTGTTATGGGAGATGATTTTACAGTAAGACCTATGTCTTTATCATAAATTGCGGCTATTCCTCCACCACGACCGCTAAGACGTGGCTTATGTTCATAACTGTAACCCGGAGGAGATGCTTCATTTAAACCTAGATACTCATCAGGTCTAGCCCAGGTCTCGGTTAAACACAGGGCACTAAGACAATTATCTGTAATTATTTCATTTACAATTACTGTTTTGCATGCAAGTGACCTGATGTTTAGAAGTCCTAACTTTAGTTTAACTTTACTAGGGTTTTCATGATGCTCATTTAGATTAATTTTAATTAAGTTATTATGACATACTTTTTGATTTTGTTTTGGCTTACACCTGCCACGGTAAACAGACACAGTCTCAATGGTTTGTGACCTAAGGATTCCGGGTGACGTCCGATGGACTGTAGTCCATCTGTTTTTTCTACATGCTTTGTTAGCCCCCTTTCATGCTGTTCTTCAATGGTCAGGACTCTCCCAGGACCACTACAGAGCAGGTATTATTTGGGTGGTGGATCATTCTCAGCACTGCAGTGACACTGACATGGTGGTGGTGTGTTAGTGTGCGTTGTTTTCAAACACCTCACTGTCACTGCTGGACTGAGAATAGTCCACCAGTCAAAAATATCCAGCCAACAGCGCCGTGTGGGCAGCGTCCTGTAACCACTGATGAAGGTCTAGAAGATGACCAACTTAAACAGCAGCAATAGATGAGCGATCGTCTCTGACTTTACATCTACAAGGTGGACCAACTAGGTAGGAGTGTCTAATAGAGTGGACAGTGAGTGGACACGGTATTTAAAAACTCCAGAAGCGCTGCTGTGTCTGAACTACTCATACCAGCAAAACACACACTAACACACCACCACCATGTCATTGTCACTGCTGAGCTAAGAATGATCCACCACCTAAATAATACCTGCTCTGTGGGGGTCCTGACCATTGAGGAACAGGGTGAAAGCAGGCTAAAAATCTATGTAGATAAACAGATGGACTACAGTCAGTAATTGTAGAACTACAAAGTGCTTCTATATGGATGGACAGTGAGTGTAGAAACAAGGAGGTGATTTTATTGTTATGGCTGATCGGTGTATATGTTTGTGTGTGTGTTACACTACAAAAAGAAAAGAAACAACTCCCTACTGTGCTATAATTATCAACCAGTGAACAGTCACTATGTTTCTCTATCAGTGTCATCAACACATCGATTTGTCTAACACGAGGTCAGGGTTCAACAAGTCTCAGTCAAAGCTGCGAAGACAGGAAATCAATAGTGAGAACCTTTCCTTGGCTAGACTGAAATGACCAGTGCTTAATGACTTTTCTAGCCTCAGCAGGTGTTAATCCAGTGTTTTTTGTTAAACAACAATGATGTGGGTAGTAAGGGCATGTTGCTAATGATATGATTGGCAGTAATATTCATATAATTCAGTGTGTTTTTGTAAAAGATATTAGGATGGTGGAGATATTAGACAAACAGTGATCGATCTCTTTACCTATAGAGATTACACAAAATGATTTTAAAAGAGAAAACGATATAGGCCGCTCAGGTGGCGCAGTGGTAAAACCACACACTGGAACCAGAGCTGGGATCTCGAATACATCGTACCGGACCTCAGCTCTGCCTGCCCGCTAGGCTGAGCGGCCACATGAACAACGATTGGCCTGTTGTTCAGATATGGGTGGGATTAAGCCGGATAGGGACTTTCTCATAACTAATGCAATTACAACCTCTGCTGGCAGATTGATGGAGCCTGCACAGAGATGAGAAAAGAGTGCTCTCAGGGTGTGTCTCTCTGTACACAGTGCTGAGCTGCACTGTACTCGTCAAAGTGTAGGTGACAAAATGCATATAGCTTCTGCCCACGTGTCAGAGGGGGCATGGGTTAGCTTTGTTCTCCTCAATCAGAGCGGGGATAGGCATTGGTGGAGAGCAAGCATGACACAATCGGGCAATTGGATGCACTAAAAGGGAGAAAATGCATAAATAATAATAATAATTATAAATATATATACAATATACAGTATATAAATATATATACAGTGTATCACAAAAGTGAGTACACCCCTCACATTTCTGCAAATATTTCATTATATCTTTTCATGGGACAACACTATAGACATGAAACTTGGATATAACTTAGAGTAGTCAGTGTACAGCTTGTATAGCAGTGTAGATTTACTGTCTTCTGAAAATAACTCAACACACAGCCATTAATGTCTAAATAGCTGGCAACATAAGTGAGTACACCCCACAGTGAACATGTCCAAATTGTGCCCAAATGTGTCGTTGTCCCTCCCTGGTGTCATGTGTCAAGGTCCCAGGTGTAAATGGGGAGCAGGGCTGTTAAATTTGGTGTTTTGGGTACAATTCTCTCATACTGGCCACTGGATATTCAACATGGCACCTCATGGCAAAGAACTCTCTGAGGATGTAAGAAAAAGAATTGTTGCTCTCCACAAAGATGGCCTGGGCTATAAGAAGATTGCTAACACCCTGAAACTGAGCTACAGCATGGTGGCCAAGGTCATACAGCGGTTTTCCAGGACAGGTTCCACTCGGAACAGGCTTCGCCAGGGTCGACCAAAGAAGTTGAGTCCACGTGTTCGGCGTCATATCCAGAGGTTGGCTTTAAAAAATAGACACATGAGTGCTGCCAGCATTGCTGCAGAGGTTGAAGACGTGGGAGGTCAGCCTGTCAGTGCTCAGACCATACGCCGCACACTGCATCAACTCGGTCTGCATGGTCGTCATCCTAGAAGGAAGCTGACGCACAAGAAAGCCCGCAAACAGTTTGCTGAAGACAAGCAGTCCAAGAACATGGATTACTGGAATGCCCTGTGGTCTGACGAGACCAAGATAAACTTGTTTGGCTCAGATGGTGTCCAGCATGTGTGGCGTCGCCCTGGTGAGAAGTACCAAGACAACTGTATCTTGCCTACAGTCAAGCATGGTGGTGGTAGCATCATGGTCTTGGGCTGCATGAGTGTTGCTGGCACTGGGGAGCTGCAGTTCATTGAGGGAAACATGAATTCCAACATGTACTGTGACATTCTGAAACAGAGCATGATCCCCTCCCTTCGAAAACTGGGCCTCATGGCAGTTTTCCAACAGGATAACGACCCCAAACACAACCTCCAAGATGACAACTGCCTTGCTAAGGAAGCTGAAGGTAAAGGTGATGGACTAAACGCATTTGAGCACCTGTGGCGCATCCTCAAGTGGAAGGTGGAGGAGTTCAAGGTGTCTAACATCCACCAGCTCCGTGATGTCATCATGGAGGAGTGGAAGAGGATTCCAGTAGCAACCTGTGCAGCTCTGGTGAATTCCATGCCCAGGAGGGTTAAGGCAGTGCTGGATAATAATGGTGGTCACACAAAATATTGACACTTTGGGCACAATTTGGACATGTTCACTGTGGGGTGTACTCACTTATGTTGCCAGCCATTTAGACATTAATGGCTGTGTGTTGAGTTATTTTCAGAAGACAGTAAATCTACACTGCTATACAAGCTGTACACTGACTACTCTAAGTTATATCCAAGTTTTAGTTCTATAGTGTTGTCCCATGAAAAGATATAATAAAATATTTGCAGAAATGTGAGGGGTGTACTCACTTTTGTGATACACTGTATATATATATATATATATATATATATATATATATATATATATATATATATATATATATATATATATATATATATATATATAAGAAATATATAAGAAATCAATACAAATTTAGTTCTGTCATTATTGTAATATCTGCACCACTGGATCATTATAGATTCAGACAATCACAATGTTCCCTGTTCATTAGATTAGGTGTTTTGGAGCAGTATGATTGCATATGGATCATCTAATCCAGATCCCACTACAGTAAGAGGATATACAATGGAGGAAAACCTTGAAACTGTAAGGATCCCTGTGTGATCCCACTTTCCAAAAAATACAGGGGTTTTCCGGCATTTGACTGATGGACTTGTATAAGGTATAAAAACTGCAAAATCAAATTTTATAGAAAGCTGTTTAAGCAGCCCTACGTCTGGACTTATCTTCCTAACTAATTCCTGCTAATTTATTGCTTGTTCATTTATAACCATCTGGTCATAAAATCTACACTGCACCCCACCAAGACTGGATCTGTCCCTCCCTACATTCAGCATATAAATAATCCTAACTGCTAATCATCTCCGTCTTTATAGCAGGTTTATACAGAGACCGCCACCTGTCCCTCGGTGGGAGTCCACATCATAACAATTCTAGCCTTGTTGACATTGTCAAGGACACTTAATGAGCAGCATATTTGCAGGTTAGTGTCATTTATATTCAGGCTGTGTTTCCCCCCCTTAATTTCATACGTGTACGGGGTTCCACCAGTTGTAAACAGTGTGGCTATTTCTGTCACCCAGTACTGTTTGATCCTGCTGACACTGAAAGCTTTAATGCTGTGCTACTATAAATGAAACCTATGGTACTATAACCCTAGATTTTGCAACTGACTGGAACCAGTGGTAGAGAAACTAAAACTTTTGCAACTGGAAGTGTCATCATTGGTACCAGACCCAGAAAGCATGGGCATTTGACTGCAGGAGTTGTTGGAAAGATTCTAGGTCACCAGGGTACTGGACCTCAACTTCCCTTTTCCACTGCTCATCTCTCTTTTGGAGACACTCAACCATCTCTTGCTCAGCTGTCTTATTGACCTTTTCACAAACTCCCCCAGTGACTTAAATTGCTGTTCCATGCTTTCTCCGAGTATGACTTTTCCATTCGTTGCACTTTCTCTTGATCTTAAAAAAAATCCTCCTTTAATGTATTCACTTCAGCTTTCAGGGTTTGAACTGGTTGGGCCAGTCCTGCCATTCCAGAAGCAAGACTGTCTATGATTGGGCCTACAGATTGGAATGTTTACTCCTCCTCATCATGTTCACCAGCTTTACTATTGATATATACACCGATTAGGCATAACATTATGACCACCTCCTTGTTTCTACACTCACTGTCAATTTTATCAGCTCCACTTACCATATAGAAGCACTTTGTAGGTCTAGGACCACTACAGAGCAGGTATTATTTGGGTGGTGGATCATTCTCAGCACTGCAGTGACATTGACATGGTGGTGGTGTGTTAGTGTGTGTTGTGCTGGTATGAGTGGATAAGACACACCAGTGTTGATGGAGTCTTTAAACACCTCACTGTCACTGCTGGACAGAGAATAGTCCACCAACCAAAAATATCCAGCCAACAGCGCCCCATGGGCAGTGTCCTGTGACCACTGATGAAGGTCTAGAAGATGACCAACTCAAACAGCAGCAATAGATGAGCGATCGTCTCTGACTTTACATCTACAAGGTGGACCAACTACAGTAGGTAGGAGTGTCTAATAGAGTGGACAGTAAATGGATACAGTATTAAAAAACTCCAGCAGCGCTGCTGTATCTGATCCACTCATACCAGCACAACACACACTAACACACCACCACCATGTCATTGTCACTGCAGTCCTGAGAATGATCCACCACCTAAATAATACCTGCTCTGTAGTGGTCCTGTGGGGGTCCTGACCATTGAAGAACAGGGTGAAAGCAGTTTAAAAAAGTATGTAGAGAAACTGATGGACTACAGTCAGTAATTGTAGAACTACAAAGTGCTCCTATATGGTAAGTGGAGCTGATACAATGGACAGTGAGTGTAGAAACAAGGAGGTGGTTTTGATGTTATGGCTGATCGGCGTAGTTCACCAAGAAATTAACTGATCTAAGAAAGAGACTGTACCACCACCACTCTCTGGGCTAAGAAAGGTCATTTTCTGGCCAACCCCCTCTCCCTAATGACTGAAGCCAATTGGAATCCATGTGCTACTGATAAAAGTCTGATAAAAGTACTGAAGGACAATGAAACTTCACCAATTGTACACTGTACAGTTCCCGTACGAGCCACCATCTGTAAAAGTCAGAATTGACTCAGTAGTTACAATTAAAGTTTGGAATTGGTAAAAAGAAGCTGTCCCTAAAAGAACAGCTTAGTCAATCAGGTAAAACTGATCCAAGCTTCCAGTCTAGATGCAATAAAAATACCAAAATACACCTCAAAAGTAGGGATGAGACATTCAAGCTTGTTTCACTTTAGTAACACTCGGAAAGTCGATTCAATGTATCGGACCTTGTATTGAAGTCCCTACCCTCATATGACTATGAAGTCAGAAGCTTCGAAAACATCAATGAACCAATGATTCAAAGCTTTGGTGCTGTTCCTTATCTCACTGACTATTTAAGAGACAGTCGAACCCCTGATCACTCTTTGAGTCTCAGAGAATTCTACATGACAAATTTCAACGCAATGCTTTAATAAGTAAAGATAATTATTTGCAGATGAAAACAAATATTTGGTGATCCATTAAACCACCGAGGGTTTGTATGTTTCGCAGTGTTGAGTAGCTGCAGGCTGCAATACATTCTTAAAGCCACCAGGTGTCACTCTGCTCTGATGTCCACTTCCAATGATTCAAATCATTTTCAGAACAATCAGGAAGAAGCTTCAATGAGGCTTCATCTGCCCATTACTACTCAAAAGTATCCAAGATGCAAAACAGTTCAAACAATGCCAAACAATTTCCCAACAACAGACCCAGCAAAACAAAATAGAATGAGCTCACCTGGTTCCTTGAGATGTATCCACCAGTTTAAAAGTAAGCCATCATCAAGGACAACAACTCAGATGTAGAGCACCATGCAGAACCATGTAGTCCTTGGCTGGCTCCCAGAATATGCTCCCAAGCCTTGGTTCTCTACCAAAATGGCTGCCACTTCCACTATTCTTCCTGTTCCCAATCTTATTTTAAAATAAGAGTTTCTGTCTGGTTCAGGCAGGAAGTAGTAGTATTTTACTGAAATAAAAACAAAAAATAGTACACAATAATAGTATACAATAATAGTAACTCCAGTTATATTTCCCAGTAAGATAAGTTATGGAGCAATAAGACATATAGAGTTGGAATGTGAAATAACTCCATAATGTACCCCACATGTACTCCACAATGCTGAACTGAACCTAGAACAACTAAAATGTTAGTGTTTTGAGTAAATGTTCCATTTTCACCTCTTAAGGTTTTTTCAGTAATTAAATTTAAATATTTTGTACTGGGGCGGCACGGTGGCTCAGTGGGTAGCACTGTCGCCTCACAGCAAAAAGGTCCTGGGTTCGATCCCCAGGCGGGGTGGTCCGGGTCCTTTCTGTGCAGAGTTTGCATGTTCTCACTGTGTCTGTGTGGGTTCTGTTGGGAGCTCTGATGTCCTCCCACAGTCCAAAAACATATATATATATTATTCTATTTTATTTATACATCCTTTCTCCCAATTTAGCGTAGTCAATTTGTCTTCCACTGCTGGGGGATCCCTGATTGCAGTTGAGGTTGGTATATTGCTGCTCACACCTCCGACGACCCACGTGCAGCCCTTAGCGGAACCCTTTTTTACCCATGCACTATGCACAGGTGCCTCTCTATCTGCTGATCAGGGTTTGAAGAGCCCACCCACATAGTTCGGTCATCCCGCCATAACAGAAATGTGTCTGCTGCAGGCACCGCCAATTATGCCTGCTAGATGGCGCCCAGCAGGCCGGTGGCAACGCTGAGTTTCGAACCAAGGAGTTCAGAATCTCTGTGCTGGTGTGCTTGCGGAATATCCCACTGTGCTACCTGGGTGGCAATAATTACATGTATTTTGCTTCAATGCATTGTTTGTGTTGCAGTCGCAGTAAAAATCATGAACAAATTGTGTATGCTTAAAGAAAGGGTTAGGGTTAGGGTATGGTATATGGTGTAAACTGCACTCATAGAGGAAAAATATAGATGTCTGGGAATCTGAGACTGGCTGAGAATGTGACATGAAACAGAAACAGAAGGGATGGAGGAAAAGAAAAAAAAACATTAAATGGTATAACTGGCAAGTGCTCATGGCTGGCCTTCAACTCGATCTAGGAAAGCCATCCATCCTTACAAGAAGATGAATCTGTGCTCAGAAGATAATCTAATAAACAGCTCCCACCTTGTACCCGCAGGAGACCGAGTCCTTATTATGATCGATAATTAATGATCTATCGAAAGGTCAATGATTACTCATAAACAAAAGAATTCTTCACAAGCTGAAAAGGGTCCAGCCTTGACTTACAATCATCCCTGAGCAGTCAGTCAGGTTGCACAAAGACTGAATAGGCTTGTTGTTCCTTCAGAGCCTCTGTTTACTTTTTACTTTGACCTTCTACATTCAATTAGGTAGACTAAAACTGACCCTAAGTTCAAGTCTAATTCAGGAAAACTTGATCTGGTTAGTTTGATACTAAAAATGAAACGTTTGGTACTGCCACGTGAAATGCTGGGAAGTTTTGGTACTGGAAATGAAGTCTTTTGCCCCTAACTGGAGCATTTGATACTGTAATTGAGACCTTTGGAATGCATTTACCATATGTCCACTGTTTTCTTGTTAGATGCTGGATTGGAACTAGAAGTAGAAAGCATTCCAGTGTGATTAGAATATAAGTTTCTCTGGTTCTGGAACTTTATATTCCGCTAGCACACCAGTGCCGAGATTCTGAACTCCTCGGTTCGCGCCATGTAGCGGGCATAATTGGCAGTGCCTGCAGCAGACACGTCTCTGCTAGGGTGGGTTGACCGGACTATGTGGGTGGGGTCCTCAAACACTGTGTAAGGACCCTGACTGGTGGATAGAGAGTCGCCTGTGCAGAGTGCATAGGTGAAAAAGGGTTGCACTAAGGGCTGCGCACAGGTCGGAGGAGGCGTGAGCAGCAATATACCCACCTCGACTGCAATCAGGGATCCCCAGCAGCGGAAGACAAATTGACTACACTAAATTGGGAAGAAAATGGGAGAAAATACATTAATAAAATAGAAACAAATTGCAACATTAAAAGCAGTAAAAGAACAGGTGCGTGTGTTAAAGTAGTAAAACATTAGCTAAAAGCTAATCTAAACAGGTGGGTCTTAACTAGGGTAACCAGCCATCCGGCTTTAGGTCGGACAGTCCGGTTTTTCAGCTGCCAGTCCTCCGACCATGCAACGCTAGGACGGACTCTTAAAAATCCTCCTTTTGGAGTGAACTGGTTAAATTTTTTATCAATATTATCTGTCATTGGCTCAGGTACATGTCAAAACAAATGCTTTGTATTCCATTGGTTTAACAGCCTCATTTGACTGCTTATAGTTCTACCTATCATGGCTCGCCCACCACTGGCCAATCGCAGAAGGTCCACCCTCTAAATGCTTGACTGTGATGGGGTGGTTGAATTTAGCCCACTCGGCGAAGGCAGAACTTTTTTGTGAATCTCACAGAAGGGTGTACAGAGATGTACCACAAATTCCTGGCCAATAGTAAACTTTTGGAGGCAGTGAGGAACGGACTTAAATATCAAAAGTAGACACAACATTTGGTGAGTAAAACAGTAATTTGTTATAGAATTCTTGCTTAAATTGGTCAAAAACTCTGTTATATGGGTTATGGTTTCATTCTGTGTGTTGCAGTATCATGCCCCCCTGTTCCTGGTATGACGTCCTCCTTTTGGGGGTGTAATGTCCTCCTTTTTGTGACTATGAATGTGGCCACTCTAGTCTTAACTCTCATCTTAAATATGCCAAGGTCAGACAGAGCCTTCATGTCATTAGGAAGGGAGTTTCATAGATTAAGACCTCCCTTCCACTTCTATGCTGAGTGGGCTATTCCTGTGGGCTGATCTGAGGGCTCTTGATGGGGCATACCTAATAACCATGTCACTTAGTTACTGTGGAGAAAGAGCATAAGAGCATTTAAAAATCACTAAAATAATCCTAAAATCAATTCTAAATTACACTGGTGTGATATGAGGCCTCATTTTTGTGCATGTCAGGATTCCCGATGTAGCGTTCTGTATACAATAGAGCTCTTTGGTAAGTCAGGAACCAAGAGCATTGCAGTAATTTAGACGTGATGACACGGAAGCTTCTATACATTTCTGACTATCAGCCAGTGAGAGCATGTTACACACCCTGGATATGTTGCTAATATAGATCTTAAAACTAAAATCACTGTCAAAGATGACACCTATGGGCTTGTCCGAAAACCTAGTGAGCTGCCTTGCTGCTTATTGCCTACCTAGGCAGCTGCCTAAGAAGAGGAGATTCTGATAAGACATCAACTCATAAGGCAGGTTATTCAGACACACTACTTACGTCCCCGCAGTTTTTGCTTACTAAGCTAACACAGTTAGCCTCAGGCCATTCAAACCAAAGGGCTAAGGTGACACAATACGCTAGCATGCCAGCTAACATCTCCCTTCCTCACTGACAAGCCCGAATTTGCAAATAAATAACACTTGTACACCTTTATACACATTAAAACTCAATGAGGATTAATGTACATCTGAAAAGAACTCGTTGTTTCGCATTCGTCCACCATATTTGACTTCTTTGGCAAGAAAAGTTGTGCCGCACTGGATGCTGGGATTGCCTTCATCGCTAAGAAAGCATTGGATGCTCCCACATTATTCAGTCAGTGTATAGCTTTGAAATAAGGCACCTTGCACCCAGGTGGTGCAGCGGGATATTCTCTAGCACATCAGCACTGATATTCTGAACTCATCTGCTGCCACCGGTCGGCTGGGCGCCATCTAGCGGGCATAATTGGCAGTACCTGCAGGAAGGGATGACCGGAATATGTGGGCGGGGTCTTCAAACGCTGTGTAAGGACCCTGATTGGCAGATAGAGGTGCCTGTGCAGAGTGCATGGGTGGAAAAGGGTTCCTTTAAGGGCTGCATGCGTGTCGGAGGCATGAGCCGCAATATAACCTCGTCAACTACAAAAATTCGGGGATCCCCCAGCAGCAGACAAATTGAGTACACTAAAATTGGGAGAAAATAGGAGAAAAACGACACCCTAGTAGGTAGCATTTTAGGTCATCTAAGAATTCGGACAGCCTTCTTCTTGAGAGCAAGCATAGGATAACATAATATGCTGTCTACGTAGAGAGCTCACTAGGTTTTCAGACAGACCTCTTGGTTCTTCACCAAGCTTTGGGGCTTCATAGAGTTATTGCACTTATTTGTTATATTACTCTTGTATTAAGTTTATTAAATTATGATATACTACATGGACAGTATTTGAACTTGACCATTAGCTTGTTGATCAGTTTATTCCAATTTTTTGTATACACCTGTTAGCAATGACTGTGTCTAAATACTCACTCACTCACTTTCTTAACCGCTTATCCAATTAGGGTCACGGGGGGGTGCTTTTCCCAGCTTTTCAATAAACGCAAGGCACACAGTAACACCCTGGACGGGGCGCCAGTCCATCGCAGGGCAGACACACACACACATACACACACACATTTACCTACAGGGCAATTCAGTCTCTCCAATTAACCTTATTGCATGTTTCTGGACTGTGGGAGGGAACCGTAGCTCCCGGAGGAAACCCACGCAGACACGGGGAGAACATGCTAACTCTGCACAGAAAGGACCCGGACCGCCCCCGGGCATCAAACCCAGTGCTACAAACTGAGCCATGGTGCTGCCCTGTGTCTAAATACCTAAACCTAATTATTAGAAATAGTGTGGATATATTTTTTGCCATACAGTATGTGTAGACAGCTGGGATTACTGAAACGATCCTTACTATTGATGTACAGGGTGATTAACACATGTTACAGCCTGAATGTATTTGTATTACCAAAGAGTAAATCATATCAGTGTAAAACCACTTGGCAAGTTTTGCATGGACAAGTTTTAAATTCAGATTTGACATAATTTCAGAACTACATTTAGCTAAACTTGCCCTACAGCAAGCTGATGGTGCTTTTGTGAATAGAAAAATAAATGGGTTAGCACTAATTAATAACCAGCAAAAAACTCTTCAGTAAAATGTTATTTTAACTCTGATGTGGTAGCAGTCTCCACAGTTGTGCTGTATAGTTAGCATGAAGAAAGGTTATGCTGATAGGTTCATACAGTTTTTTATTATCCCTCTTAGAGGAACATCCAGTGTCTTGCTACAGCTTTTCAGTGGTTAATAGAAAACACAGATGATGTAAATGGTTCAGGAGACATTTTTATTTTCTGCACATGGATTCAAGGGCATCGCAATTCACAGATAATATGAAAGAAAAATGAACAAAGCAGAGAGCTCTTTGTGGTCTGCATTAAATATTAGCCAGACGTGCAGTGTCTGTATGAATAGCCTACAAATAAGTTGCTTAGGTTACACTTCAAGTGGGTCTCATTATACTTATGTGTGTGTGTACATACTGTATATATACACCGATAAGGCATAACATTATGACCACCTTCCTAATATTGTATTGGTCCCCCTTTTGCTGCCAAAACAGCCCTGACCTGTCGAGGCATGGACTCCACTAGACCCCTGAATGTGTGCTGTGGTATCTGGCACCAAGATATTAGTAGCAGATCCTTTAACTCCTGTAAGTTGTGAAGTGGGGCCTTCATGGATCGGACTTGTTTGACCAGCACATCCCACAGATGCTCGCCTGGATTGAGATCTGGGGAATTTGCAGGCCAAGTCAACATCTCAAACTCCTTGTTGTGCTCCTCAACCCATTCCTGAAGGATTTTTGCTTTGTGGCAGGGCGCATCATCCTGCTGAAAGAGGCCACAGCCATCAGGGAATACCGTTTTCATGAAAGGATGTACATGGTCTGCAACAATGCTTAGGTAGGTGGAACGTGTCAAAGTAACATCCACATGGATGACATTGCCCAAAGCATCACACATCACAAGTATTTGCATTTTCCATGCTGTCCCAACTTTTTCTGACTTGGGGTTGTATTTTGGAACATTTTTTTCATTATTAATTCTCAATAACAATGTGAATTGTGTTGAAATGAGATGTTCCTCCACTGGAAAAGAACACTACAAATAGTTCAGTCAGGACAGAAAGAAATCGACAAGAAGGTGGAGAAACTCATGAACGGTTGATCATGATAAATCAACGTGAAGAATAGGGTGGGCGGTTTCAGAGGAAGCTTGACTCAGCTAATGGATACATGTGTTAGCCTGTTAGCCTTGTGTGGCTATGTGTAGATGTCTGCCAAAACACTGCTACCCTAAATGAGATGCACTTTAGTTGCCCCACATATAATCAGTGTAATGGTGTGAAATGTTTCCTTTGTAATACTATTGTATTGTTGTTCCATTCTTAAGTAATACAATACAAATTGTATTGAGTAATACACCGATCAGCCATAACATTAAAACCACCTCCTTGTTTCTACACACACTGTCCATTTTATCAGCTCCGCTTACCATATAGAAGCACTTTAAAGTTCTACAATTACTGACTGTAGTCCATCTGATTCTCTGCATGCTTTTTTAGCCCCCTTTTATGTTGTTCTTCAATGGTCAGGACCTCCACAGGAACACCACAGAGCAGGTATTATTTAGGTGGTGGATCATTCTCAGCACTGCATTGACACTGACATGGTGGTGGTGTGTTAGTGTGTGTTGTGCTGGTATGAGTGGATCAGCCACAGCAGCGCTGCTGGAGTTTTTAAATACTGTATCCATTTACTGTCCACTCTATTAGACACTCCTACCTAGTTGGACCACCTTGTAGATGTAAAGTCAGAGACGATCGCTCATCTATTGCTGCTGTTTGAGTTGGTCATCTTCTAGACCTTCATCGGTGGTCACAGGACGCTGCCCACAGGGCGCTGTTGGCTGGATATTTTTGGTTGGTGGACTATTCTCAGTCCAGCAGTGACAGTGAGGTGTTTAAAAACTCCAACATCATAGCTGTGTCTGATCCACTTATACCAGCACAACACACACTAACACACCACCACCATGTCAGTGTCACTGCAGTGTTGAGAATGATGCACCACCTAAATAATACCTGCTCTGTAGTGGTCCTGGGAGAGTCCTGACCATTGAAGAACAGCATGAAGGGGGCTAACAAAGCATGCAGAGAAACAGATGACTACAGTCAGTAATTGTAAAACTACAAAGTGCTTTATATCTATATAATCTATATATATATATTATCTATATAAGTGGAGCTGATAAAATGGACATTGAGTGTAGAAACAAGAAGGTGGTTTTATGTTATGGCTGATCAATGTACAATCTAGATGGAACACTATTTTAATAGATTTAGAGTTAAAAAGTGCTGTTTAATATTTTGGCCAACCTGTAATAAAATGTAACTTTGGAGGGACTTTGGAGGACATGGCATATGATTTCCACACTCATTATCTCATCAAGTGACCCGCTGTGCACTGTGTGCTTAAACATATTGATTATGTCAATGGTTATCCTAATTTTGTATTGATTAGCAGAAATGCCTTCCACTAAGAATTTAAAGGAACCAAAATCCTGCCAAAAATGCCATCGCTGTAGGGATCAAGCATTCAGACCTGTTCCATTCTCTTGGTATAGTCACTCACTCACTTTCTCAACCGCTTATCCAGTTAGGGTCGCAGGGGGTGCTGGAGCCTATCCCAGCTTTTCATTGGGTGCAAGGCAGTAACACCCTGGACGAGGAGCCAGTCCATCGCAGGGCACACACACATACATTCACCTTTAGGGCAATTCAGTGTCTCCAATTAACCTGACTGCATGTTTTTGGACTGTGGGAGGAAACTGGAGCTCCCGGAGGAAACCCACACAGACACGGGAAGAACATGCAAACTCCGCACAGAAAGGACCCAGACTGCCCTGTCTGGGGATCGAACCCAGGACCTTCTTGCTGTGAGGCAACAGTGCTACCCACCGAGCCACCATGCCGCCCTTGGTGTAATCATAAAACAGACTTTCTGACTTTATCAATAATAAACCAATTTTTAATAAACCAATAATAAATATCATTAGATCAACATACGGTGGAGATCAAAAGTTTACATACACCTGGGACATGCATGTAATGGCAGTTTTGGGATTTTAGTGACTTCTGTAGCTATTCTGTTTGCGACCAAATGATCGACTTCAGCTGGTGACTTTTCTATGCCCATATAAATATATCTAATGTGTGTGCACAAACTAAATAGTAAAGTGGTACCTTGAAACTCGACGTCAGTTGGTTCCTGGAGTGGTGTCCAGTTTAAAAGGTGTTGAGTTTCAAGGTATTTTTTCTCATAAGCATCTACGGAAAACCTGTTAATGTGTTCCATGGTCCTGTGAAACTGCACATATTTTAGGGGTTGTTTTTGACACTTATACACTGAAAATAACACAAATATTATATAAAAAATGCTGAAATACAATTGATCAACAGTTTAAAATTAATAGAAAAATACAATAAAACCTGCACTTTATCTTTACTTCTTTATTGTTTCCTTCTTAATCGTGGAGATGCTTGATCTTGGAATACCGTATTCCGTTCAGTAAAGGCGCATTCACATGAGAAGCGGCACAATAGCTATTGTGTTGGCTGTGTCGTTATTTTCTTATGGAGTGTGGCGCTGCAGAAAGCTTAACGTGACATTGTACTAAAACGTGCGAGAAATTTCATTAGTGGAGAGAAGTGATAATCAGTAATAATTAAGAGAGGTTAGTGTTCCTGTGTCGTTCTTTTAATACATTGAGCTTTTTTTAATAAGCGTTTTAGACTCTCTTGGAAAAGCTGATTGTCACAATTTCTCAGCACCCCGAGCTATAACACAAGTTTAAAGTGAAACAGGAAGGAAATCCAGCTAAACACAGATACATGTGGAGCTTTCAGAGTAAATCTGATGGTTATTCCACACAAATGCAGATTCATCTCATATTGATGTTTTAGCTTTCAACAAAGCGACTGTCGCACACACGTCAAGTTTAAGGGAAACGTCGAGTTTAAGGGGAAAAATTTCTCGAGTTACAAAGATTTTGAGTTTAGTGGACGTTGAGTTACAAGGTGCCACTGTATATGGAACAGTGGGTTTTTGATCACAGCAAAAGAAAAGGTCTGAATTATATGAATTACAGTATAAGCTGCTGGAAGAAGATAATACTTTCCACAATCAAGTAGAGGCTGCGTCAAAGGCTGCCATAATAGCGTAAGAGGCTGCAACAAAAGATAAAAGTGTTGCTTCAAAATCTGCACTTTTAAGCTGGTAGCTCACAACTAATAACACGGACAAAGATCTAGCAAGGACAAGTCTTAGCAAGACACCACTGTTTCATGTGCTTTTTTTAACCCTTGTGTGGTGTTCATAGTTTTGTTTCTCAGCCAATGTTGGCGGGTCTGGTGGACCCACCGCATTATTTTGTTTTTAAATCAATACAGCCATAACATATTTAACACAAAAAATACCAGATGTTTACTTTAAGATGTTTACAAGCAATAAAGACATATTTGGTGAACATTTACTATTTACCCATGTTGGATCATATTTATATATAACAGTGCCATCCGTTTGTTGTGATGAAATATAAAAAAGGAAAAATCACTATCAAAATATGGCTGGAAAAACGTGTTTACTTTGAACAAATCGAAATGAAACAACCTTAAGAAATGTAAAATGTAAAACACCAGCCTGAACAGATACAGTATCTGTATCTGTCTACACATCAGTCCTATTGAACACAGTCTATTCATGCTATAGCCTATACAACACGTGAGGGTCAGCTTTACTGTGTGTTACATACTGTACATTCATTTGATACATGTATGCTGTGTCTGTCTGTCTGTTTCTCTCTCTGTCTGTATTAGAATGTCTCTCTGTATGTCTCTCTCTCTCTCTGACTGCCTGCCTTCCTGTCTGTTTTTTTTTCTGTTTGTCTGTTTCTCTGCCTGTCTGTCTGTATCTATCTGTCTGTCTGTCTCTGCCTGTTTTTCTGTTTCTCTGTCTCTCTGCCTGTCTCTCTCTCTCTCTCTCTCTCTCTCTCTGTCTGTTTCTCTGTCTGTCTATGTGTCTTTCTGTCTGTCTGCCTCTCTCTCTGTCTGGCACTCTGTCTGTCTCTCTCTCCCACACACAGAGACACACACACTTACAGCAGGACATGTTGTAGTAGGACAGAGTAAAAAGACACACTTTTATACCTGCGGGTGCAGTGGACCTGAACACCACATGTGTAATATTAATGTGTAGTGGGGTGTACAGTGTGAACTTATTAAAAATTTGTTATTTTATATGTTCTTCACACAAAATGAGCCAAAAACTTGACAAGAAAATCAACAGCTGTAGTTAATCATAATTACTTTCAATGAATCAGAAGGCCAAATTCTATAGTTTAATGACATTATATTTATACAGTACTAATGTGATACAAATGTATTTTTATTAATCACAAAAATTATCTTATGAGCACATTCATTTAAACTCGTTTAACTGTATTTTAAATCCAAAATGCTTCAGTGGAGTATCATAAAGGTTGTAAATCTAATGGAAAAGAAAAACAAAAGCTTTTTTAATATTTAACACGACACATGTTATTGCTGGACGGGTAAAGAAGTTATTTCTGAAAAGTGATCATTAAAATTACAATACAGGAATTAAACAGAAAAATTGTGTGAATAATTGGCTCAGGCTTATTACAGCACTTTAAATGCTACGCAGCATTTGAGACGTAATTGATTTTAATTACCCCTTACTAGACAATCCAGCAGGTGGCTGACACAGCCGACTTTCATTTTTGGAATTTGATTCAACTGCGGGGTCCCTTCACATGCCCTCATGTTCTTCAAATACAGTTGCCAGAAAAAACAATTTTAAACTCTTTAATGTTATTACAAAGTGATGAAGGGTGCTGTCGAACACATCAGTCCAAAATCTTATTAAGGGGTTTCTCCTACAAACTATCACGACGGTCAGGTCCATATGCAAATCACAACAACCATTAATTACAATGGCCATGTGTGCCTTTCACATATGGTTGGGGTATAGCTCCTATCACGGCGTTGTAAGAGGGTGTACTCTCAGCCCAACCCCCCCCCCCCCCCCCCCCCGGCCTATCCATTTTGCCAGTGACTGTTTAGCTTCCCCGATGTACAGTTCCTGACAATTATCCCGGCACCTAAAAGCATACACTACGTTCATTAGGGTGAACTAATTTGTGATGTAGCATGTTTCGGGGTTTGAAAGCAACTGATGTGCAGTGTTTGGAAAATATCTGTCTCAATTGTTCTGCTACTCCCACCACAAATGGAATCACCACTGGCACTGGTTGTCCCTCTCCTCCCTTTGATCCACTGGAGCCATGTTTTGGCATTTTTACAGCTTTTACGAATGCCCAGTTGAGGTAACCGCATTCACCTGCCTTCTTGATATGAGATTTCTCTCTTTCACTGGCCGTAGTGTCAGTGGGAATGCTGTTCGCTTGGTGGTGCAGCGTCCTGATGACTCCTAGTTTGTGCTCCAATGGGTGATGGGAGTCAAACCTTAAATACTGGTCCGTATGTGTCGGTGTGCAGTACAAACTTTGTGTCCAGATGAACTGATTCAACTTTGTGGATTTGTGTACCTGGATTATTGAGCATGCATCAAGAGAATAAGAACAAGACTCCATCTGACACTCCACCAAAGACTTGCACAACACAAGATTAAGTACCACAATTTGTACCACTCACCTTTTTCTCTTCAGTCTCTACATCAATGACTGTGTCTCCAAGGAATCAGCTGTCCTAAAATTTCTGATGACACCACTGTGGTCGGCCTCATAGCCAATGGTCATGAGTCTGCCTACGGAAAGGAGCAGCAGCAACCACCTGCTGATCAACACACAAAAGATTGTAGAGATGCTGGTGGACTTTAGGCGCAACCCCTACTTCTTACCCTTACAATCAATGGCTCTATGGTCTCGATGGTGGAGTCACTCAAGTTACTGGGCACCATCTTATCCAGGGACCTAACGTGGGAAAGGAAAACACTCTCCATCACCAAGAGAGCTCAGCAGAGAATGTTCTTCCTGAGACAGCTGATGAAATTCAACCTGCCACAGAGTCTGCTAATCCAGTTCTACACAGCAATCATCGAGTCAATCCTCACATCATCCATAACCATCAGGTTTGGTGCCTCCACATCACAAGAACGAGCCAAACTTCAGTGTGTAATCATGACAGAAGAGTGCTGAATCGCCGGCGAAATTACAGCAGACCCCTCTCATCCTGGACACAAACACATCCCTCTGGCAGAAGATTTAGGGCAATCAAAACAAGCACAACCAGACATGCTAACAGCTTTTTCCCAGAGCTGTAGCACTATTTAACAACCAAGCACTTTACCCAGAACCTAGCACTTCCAACTTGGTTGCCACACAATCCAGCATCCGACAGTACACCAAGCAACTGACAGTAGAATCCCACATGCGGACACATGCCCTCAAGAATACATGCACTGACATACCTGCTTGGAAGCACCCACACAGCAAGGTGTTCCTGCTAACAGATCTATCCCTACTAGATCAATGGTGATGAGTTTCCCCATCATCCTTAGTATCGCTTTGCAGAAGAAATGTGCTCAGACTAAGTAATTCTACATTAAGACCGTAATGAGCTGCAGACACACAAGCCATAACTATTGCTTGCCATGCAATCTTTATAGATATATACTGGTGATAGAATGAGTCATACTAAAGGTACTGAGAATTCAGGTACTGTCTAAACAAACCTCTTAACATCTGCCCTGCTAAAGCTGTCTTGGTTAGCTTCTATTTACAAAAAAGGAAACAATTTAGGAGCTACACCTCTGCCAATAAGCCACCAAGTATCAAAGCGTGAATTGTGTTAAATTAACAAAAATGCTTTTTGAAGGAATGCCAGCACTGTTGGTCAGGAGCTTCTACAAACAGGGTTTATATCTATATTATGTCTATATACAGGTTTAATCTGTATTTCATCTTTACCATACAATTTATACTTTACCTGCACGTTCATTCATTCATTCTTCATTCAGTTCTTTCTACTGTACATTTATAACTGCACTGTAGAGACTTGTGTGTGTACAACTTGAGTGCCTTCATACATATGTCTTTACTGCAGTATTACATTTGAATATATTGCTAGTTAGCCAATGTATGTAAAGTACAGGTACCTTTCAATCTTGGTTGTTGTGTATATTCTGTTTTTTGAATTTATACTGTTTAATTTTTTTCTAGTGTGTACCTTTATTGCTGTATAATGCTACTGGGGTTTTAATTTCCTTTGATATCAATAAAGTATCTATCTGTCTGTCTGTCTGTCTGTCTGTCTGTCTGTCTGTCTGTCTGCCTGCCTGGCTGCCTACCTACCTACCTACCAACCCACAAGTGAGGTGAATTGTCAAAAATTGTCCATGATTGCGTTTGACATCTTTTTGTCTATCTGTCTGTCTGTCTATCTATTCATCCATCCATCTATCCACCCATCCACCCAATCCCATCCATCCATCTATCTAATTGTCCATCCATCCACACACCCATCCACCCATCCATCCATCCATCAATCTATCTATCCATCCATCCATTTAATTATCCATCCATTCACCCATCTATCCGTCCATCCATCCATCCATCCATCCATCTATCTATCTTCCCAGTTGGAGTGGGCCGGGTCCTTTCTGTGTGGAGTTTGCATGTTCTCCCCATGTCTGTGTGGGTTTCTTCTGGGAACTCCGGTTTCCTCCCACAGTCCCAAATGATTGATGAATAAATACATGAATAAATAAATAAATGTCTATCTGTCTATCTACCCCTCCATCCATCTATTTTCCACCCAACCATCCATCCATCCGTCCTCGAGCAGCTACACATGAGCCTAAAATGCAAGTCATGATTGAGCTAGAGTGGTGTTAAGCACAATGCATGAAACATGGAACAGTGAAAACACTTTCTCTGAAAAATCAGGCTGAACAATAAATCAGGTTGGTTTAACTATGCATTTTAGCGCCAGTGAAAGTAAATATAACTGAAAGTAAATGCTACAGCATACAACAACATTACATGAACCCAAATCAGAAAAAGTTGAGACAGTATAGAAAATGGAAAGAAAAAGCTTCGTACATTTACTTTAATTTAATTGCAGACAGTATGAACCCATGTTTTGTCTGGCCAACTTCATTTCATTTGTTAATATAAATCCATTGCTACAAAAAAGCTTGGATGAAAAGCAGTATCCACAAAAAGCTGAGTCTTTGATAAGCAAATAGAGGCAGGCAATCTTCAAATGTCATTAAATGCGTGAGGAAATTATTGATATGTTTAAAAGCAATGCTTCTTAAAGAAAGATTGAAAGGAATGTGCATATTTTATCCTCTATAGTGCATAATATTATTAAAAAATGCAGCTGCTCAGGTGGCGCAGCGGTAAAAACACACGCTGGAACCAGAGCTGGGATCTCGAATACATCATATCAAATGTCAGCTCTGCCTGCCGGCTAGGCTGAGCAGCCACATGAACAACGATTGGCCTATTGTTCAGATATGTGTGGGATTAAGCCATATAGGGACTCTCTCCCATAACTAATGCAATTACAACCTCTGCTGGCTGATTGATGGCGCCTGCACAGAAATGAGAAAAGAGTGCTCTCAGGGTGTGTCTCTCCGTACACAGTGCTGAGCTGCACTGCACTTATCAAAGTGTAGGTGATAAGATGCATATGACATGCTGCCCACGCATCGGAGGGGGCGTGGGTTAGATTCGTTCTCCTCAATCAGAGCAGGGATCGGCATTGGTGGAGAGGAAGCATGACGCAATCGGGCAATTGGACACGCTATAGGGGAGAAAAAGGGGAGAAAATGCATAAAGAAAATATTTATTTAAAAAATTTAAGAAATCTGGAATTTCAGTGGATAATAAAGTGACGCAGACATGATTTACCTGAAACAGCTCATTGTTTGGTATCCTTTGTTCCAAAATGTCTTTTGCATTTTCCATACTGTCCCAACTTTTTTTTCTGATTGGGGTTGTAGATAATCATATGCTTCCCACCAGGGAACAGTTTGGAAAATGCAAGTCATTTCCTGTTTTGGTCCATAGACAGAAACAATATATGAAAAATGTTCTTTGTGCAGAGCCCTGATCTCAACCTCATCCAGCTCCTTAATGTTCTCGACGGTGATAGCCAGTGATAGCTCAGTGGTTAAGGTACTGGACTAGTAAACAGAAGGTTGCCGGTTCAAGCCCTGAGCAAGACCCTTAACCCTCAATTGCTCATTGTGTTCCGCTTACTGTGTAAGTCGCTTTGGATAAAAAGCGTCTGATAAATGCTGAAAATGTAAATGTAAGGAACAGTTTGAACAATATGCAAGTAATTTCCTATTGTGGTCAATAGATACAAACAATATATGAAAAATTTTCTTTGTTCAGAGCCCCGATCTCAACCTCATCCAGCTCCTTAACGCTCTCGACAGAATTTAAGTGTAAAGTCCCAAAATCTAGTGGAACGCTTTACAGAAAATTGCTGACTTGTGAAGCAGTGAAGGGTGACCGGCTTTTCAATGAGAAACTGGAAACAGTACATTTGATTTACAAAGGTTGTCACACATCATTTACGTCGTACTAACCTCTCTGGAAGTGCCATCACCACATTTCTAAAGTTGTTTGATTTGAGAAGAGACTTGCATCAGAAACACACTCCACTATACCCAAAACGCCCCGGCTCGGTGATATTGCACACACAGCTCAAGGAAAGCACTGAGTGATTGATAGTGGGTAGCTACAATATCTGTCAGTTTTAAAAGAAGTAGAAGGAAACCAGTCCCCGAGCACTGAACCAGTCCCTAATAGCAGCCTAAAACATACGGAATATTAATATTCTTGTATAATGTGACTCTGTTTTGGTTCTTTGATACCACTAACAGAATTAAACAATAAGATATATGAATGTCGTTTGCCTGCTGGGGATGTTTTTTCTTATGTATGAGAGTATTAATACAATTGACTCTGTAAGACAAATATTACACTGTAAATATAGCGCTTGAAGTGATGTCACAACTCCAAGCTCAGAGGTATTAAATAAAACAAGTCATATATTTTAAGTGTCAAATGAAATAAAGTGTGGATGGCTCCAAGCAAAATAGTGTAGTTATTTTTAATCTATTTACTCAACATTTGTATGGTGTTGTATTGTACAGGATAATAGTGGTAATATATATTACTGGTGCATGTGTGAGGTTGTCTACACAGACATGATTGGCTGTGTCTGAGGGAGGGGTAGATAGCTTAAGCCCTCAGATGGATTAGTACCTTGTCTAAGGTATTCCTGCCACAACTATAAAATACATCTATACATACACACACATGGACTTACAGATTTAAAACAAAGACTAACCATCATGGCAGCTGTGGGTGGCTCAGTGGGTCTTCTCACAGCAAACAGGTCCTGGGTTTGATTCCTAGGGTCCGGGTCCTTTCTGTGTGGAATTTTGTAAATTCTGCGCATGTCTTTGAGGGTTTCATCTGGGAGCTCCAGCTTCCTCCCACAGTCCCAACAGACATGCAAGTGAGGTGAATTGGGAATGCAAAATTGTCTGTGACTGTGTTTAACATTAAAATAAATAAATAAATGTAACCAAAGTGTGTAAAACATGACATTAAAATCCTAATAAATAATGCCGCTCAGGTGGTGCAGCAGTAAAACACGCTAGCACACCAAAGCTGGGATTTCGAATACATCGTATTGAATCTCAGCTCTGCCATCCGGCTGGCCTGGGCGGCTATATGAGCAACGTTTGGCTGTTGTTCATACAAGGTGGGGAGCCGGATAGGGACCTCATAACTGGTGCAATTGATGGCGTCTGCACAGAGTGAAGGAATAATATGGATCAGGGTGTGGCTCTCCGTGCAGAAGGCTGATCGCATATGAACTCGACTCGTGTGGGTGAAAAAATGCAGTCGGCTACTGCACACGTGTCGGAGGGGACGTGTGTCAGTTCGCTTTCCTCAATCAGGGGCAGGGGTCAGCACCAGTAGAGAGGTAGCATAACGCAGTTGGGTAAAAATTGGAAACGCTAAAAATTGGGAGAAAAAGCGGCCGCTCAGGTGGCGCAGCGGTGAAAACATACGCTGCAACCAGAGCTGGGATCTCGACTACATCGTATCGAATCTCAGCTCTGCCTTGCTGGCTGAGATTGAGTGGTTCACATGAACAACGATTGGCCTGTTGTTCAGACGGGTGGGACTAAGCCGGATATGGGTCTCTCTCTGTCAGAATGATGCAATTACGACCTCTGCTGGCTGATTAGAGGTGCCTACACAGAGAGGAAAGAGTGCTCTTAGGGTGTGTCTCTCCTTACACAACGCTAGGTGGCACAACACTCATCAATGTGTGGGTGATAAGATGCATACGGCTTGCTAGATCAACGCCCCCTCCGACACGTGGGTTAGCTTCGATCTCCTCGGTCAGAGCAGGGATCGGCATAGGTGGAGAGGAAGCATGATGCAATTGGGCAACTGGACGCGCTAAAGGGGGAGAAAAAAGGGACAAAATGCATAAAAAACATGCACACGTCCATACATTTTCTATATATTGCCTGTATATAGTCTTATAGTTTGTATATTGTTGTGTTTAATGTTTAATATTCTTGTGCATTGTCTGCAACTTGCACATTGCTTGTATACTGTATTTATACTAGAGAGATACCATCAGCTAAAACCAAATTCCTTATGTATATCCACATACTTGGCCAATAAATCTGATTCGGATTCTAATAAATAAATAACATTTTGATTTACCCAAAGTCATAGGGCATCAAATGCAGTCTGTGTCTAGCTATGATGTAATGATAAAGGCCAGGTCTACATTGAGCGATTTCAGTGCTCTTGTAGAATCATTACTAGTGACTTTTTACCTCTTGTCGCCCAAATCGCTGGTCTCTTATCGCCCTGTGTTCACACCGGAAGCATCATCATCGCCTGTGGGTGTTTAGTTAACATTGTTTATCTGACAACTAGCAGAAAAAACAAATGCCATGGCGGTACAGCATACTTTACTGCATAGTATCTACAGAGTGTATAGAAAAACAATTCCCACACAATTTTTTTACCACAAATCAGACATGTTCCCGCTAAGAATAAAAATCCTGGAGAGAAATCCCTCTCTATAATTTCAATCCCTGCGTAGAGCATCACTTTCTGTGCAGACAACATGACAAGAAAACTGTGTTTGTTCTTTATGATCGCTGATGTCTATATGCGGAATTTGACACCGTGACAATGTGTTTCTCTATTATCTAGGAAAAACAACTGTTTGTCTGCCTGTTTCATGGTGGCGGAGGTAATTCGTACTGCTCTGCTTAATGCTCAATTCCTATTGGTAAACACCACATTGCTTTGTTCCTAATTTGCATACAGATAAACTCTGCTCAAGTTTTTTGAGTCGTCGACCCCGCCCACGTTACAAAACCAGCATTCACTCTCTCGCCTCCTGTTCCCGAAAGCCCTAGCTCGGACTGAAAATAAATGACAGCTGGTTGTTGTACACCACACAGCCTAACTTTATGGTTGAATGTAAACCTAGAACATCCAGCGACGGTGTATCTTTACGATACAGTATATACACAATATATTTGTTCTTAGTGTATAAGATACATTGATCAGCCATAACATTAAAACCACCTCCTTGTTTCTACACTCACCGTCCATTTTATCAGCTCCACTTACCATATAGAAGCACTTTGTAGTTCTACAATTACTGACTGTGGTCTATCTGTTTCCCTGCATGCTTTGTTAGCCCACAGGGCCACTACAGAGCAGGTATTATTTGGATGGTGGATCATTCTCAGCACTGCAGTGACACTGACATGGTGGTGGTGTGTTAGTGTGTGTTGTGCTGGTATAAGTGGATAAGACATAGCAATGCTGATGGAGTTTTTAAACACCTCACTGTCACAGCTGGACTGAGAATAGTCCACCAACCAAAAATATCTAGCCAACAGCGCCCCATGGACAGCACCCTGTGACCACTGATGAAGGTCTAGAAGATTACCAACTCAAACAGCAGCAACAGATGAGCGATCATCTCTGACTTTACATCTACAAGGTGGACCAACTAGGTAGGAGTGTCTAATAGAGTGGACAGTGAGTGGACACCAGCACAACACACACTAACACACCGCCATCATGCCATTGTCACTGCAGTGCTGAGAATGATCCACCACCTAAATAACACCTACTCTGTGGTGGTCCTGTGAGAGTCATGACTATTGAAGAACAGGGTGAAAGCAGGCTAAAACAGTATAAACAGATGGACTACAGTCAGTAATTGTAGAACTACAAAGTGCTCCTATATGGTACGTGGAGCTGATAAAATGGACAGTGATTGTAGAAACAAGGATGTGGGTTTAATGTTTTGGCTGATCAGTGTATTTAACAACAGACTGTCAGGTTAAGTCATTCATCACAAAAACAATTTGGTATAATGGTGACAGTGTTGCGCCTTAACAAAATGATAAATAACAAAGAATTGAGGTTTGGAGCATTTGCAGTAAACTTACATTGATATGAACAGCAGATTAGAAACAAACCTACAATTCATATTGTAGTGCACCACCCATACTCTCTGCTGTCTCATCGCCTCACCCCTAACTCAAACTGCTAAATTTAATAACAGAAGGCTTGCCACCACAGCACCGAGGTGCTTATTTTGGAAACATATTTTACAAAAACACCACTAAAAATGACAATGAAGACGTAAAAGGGGCCGAACAGAGGGAGGAAAAAGTGGCTGAAGAGCTTTTATGCTCAGCTGCATCTTTTTTTGCAGTGTGTTTCAGTGATCAATTTCTGGGTTGCAGTGTGGGTGGAGGTAAACATTTGGGAATTGGTGAAAAGACAAAACAATGGCCAGTCTGGCAGTTACTGTACCGCATTGCCCCCTGGAGGTCTGCTAAGGAAGTGCACTGTAGTATTAGGTAACCTTCTATTCACCCATCAGCAGTGTTGACAGAGTGCTGACTGAGGTGCGGAAAGAAAATGTTAGCAATTTTTAGGTCTTTCAAAAATGTAATGTTAGATTATAACAGAAATAAAACCGAGGCAGTCTGTGGAGGAGATTTTTGCAAGAAAGGCAGAATAAATTGTAAGTGGAAATGCATAATTAAAGCAGAACGGCATCACTCGGTAATACTCGGCAGAACGGTAATAATACGTATTACGTACCACTATAATGAATGCTGCAATATATATAAATATCAGTTCCACTTACCATATAGAAGCACCTTGTAGTTCTACAATTACTGACTGTAGTCCATCTATTTCACTACATATCTTTTTTATATGCTTTCACTCTGTTCTTCAATGGTCAGGACCACCACAGAGCAGGTATTATTTAGGTGGTGGATCATTCTCAGCACTGCATTGACATGCCATGGTGGTGGTGTGTTAGTGTGTGTTGTGCTGGTATGAGTGGATCAGACAAAGCAGCACTGCTGGAGTTTTTAAATACTGTGTCCACTCACTGTCCACTCTATTAGACACTCCTACCTAGTTGGTCCACCTTGTAGATGTAAAGTCAGAGACGATCGCTCATCTGTTGCTGCTGTTTGAGTTGGTCATCTTCTAGACCTTCATCAGTGGTCACAGGACGCTGCCCATGGGGCGCTGTTGGCTGGATGTTTTTGGTTGGTGGACTATTCTCAGTCCAGCAGTGACAGTGAGATGTCTGAAAACTCCATCAGCGCTGATGTGTCTTATCCACTCATACCAGCACAACACACACTAACACACCACCACCATGTCAGTGTTACTGCAGTGCTGAGAATCATCCACCACCTATACCTTCTCTGTAATGGTCCTGGGAGAGTCCTGACCATTGAAGAACAGCATGAAAAGGGGCTAACAAAGCATGCAGAGAAACAGACGGACTACAGTCAGTAATTGTAGAACTACAAAGTGCTTCTATATGGTAAGTGGAGCTGATAAAATGGACAGTGAGTGTAGAAACAAGGAGGTGGTTTTAATGTTATGGCTGATCAGTGTGTGTGTGTATATATATAAGGCCATTGTTGCATGTAAGTGCAGTTGTATTACCCATAACCCCAGACCCACACCCATCTCCTGTTCCCTTCATCCTTTGCATCAATTTCAATCTTTAATCTGAAAAAGCTTTTAACTAGTTTGTTGATTAATGTCTGACCACACAAATGCTCACAATTCTGGAGAAGAAAGACTGGATTTCAATTGTGCTTTATGTGTGCCGCTGCTTTCAAAGGCAGTTTGGAACTTGGTACTGAGTGATGCTCTGGAGGTCATTCTTTAAGTCACTTTGACCTGGATAAGCTATTGTTGCCCTCGAGGAACTGATTTGTATAAAAAGTGGCTTTTTATGACAATGCCAAATTTCCGAGGCTCTTCACTATGACAGTCAATGTTTATCTATGATGACTGCATGACTAGTCTGATTTGATGCAGCTGTTCGTAATAGATACAGACATGCCTCTATATTAGGGGTCATGTGGTCTGACCCCACCAGATGCAAAACAATATTAATTTACATACAGTACAGGCCAAAAGTTTGGACACACCAGCCAAAAGTTTGGACACACCTTCTCTTCAATGTTTTTTCTTGATTATTTTTATTTTCTACATTGTAGATTAATACTGAAGACATCCAAACTATGAAGAATTATGTAGTGAACCAAAAAGTGTTAAACAAACCAGAATATGTTTTATATTTTACCAACTCTACCTCTGCACAACCCAACTGATCTCAAACACATTAAAAAAGCAACAAATTCCAAAAATTCACTCTAGACAAGGCACAAACATTCATTGAAAACCATTCCAGGTGGAAACCTAATAAAGCTGGTTGAGAAAATTTCAAAGAGTGTGCAAATCTGTCATTAAAGCAAAAGATAGCTACTTTGAAGAATCTAAAATATAAAACATATTCTGGTTTGTTTAACACTTTTTTGTTTACTACATAATTCCATATGTGTTCCTTCATAGTTTGGATGTCTTTAGTATTAATCTACAATGTAGAAAATTAAAAAAAATTAAGAGAAACCACAGGAATGAGAAGGTGTGTCCAAACTTTTGGCCTGTACTGTATATGCATATACACCGACCAGGCATAACATTCTGACCACTGACAGGTGAAGTGAATAACACTGATTATCTCTTTATCATGGCACCTGTTAGTGGGTGGGATATATTAGGCAGCAAGTGAACATTTTATCCTCAAATGAGCAAGCGTGAGGATTTGAGCGAGTTTGACAAGGGCCAAATTGTGATAGCTAGACGACTGGGTCAGAGCATCTCCAAAACTGCAGCTCTTGTGGGGTGTTCCCGGTCTGCAGTGGTCAGTATATATCAAAAGTGGTCCAAGAAAGGAACAGTGGTAAACCGGCGACAAGATCATGGGCGGCCAAGGCTCATTGATGAATGTGGGAAGCAAAGGCTGGCCTGTATGGTCCGATACAACAGACGAGCTACTGTAGCTCAAATTTCTAAAGAAGTTAATGCTGGTTCTGATAGAAAAGTGTCAGAATACACAGTGCATCACAGTTTGTTGCATATGGTGCATCAAAAGGGGACCAACACAATATAAGGAAGGTGGTCATAATGGTATGCCTTATCGGTCTCTTCATAACTAATACATACATGCATCTCTTCATACCTAATATCGTTGCGTGTTTATTACATACAACTGTGATATCACTGTCCAATACATTCCATAATCCAAAAATCTTTCTGTATCTTTTACGTAAAGACCAGTACTTTTCCTAGCAGTCTTAGTTTTATGAGTGTAACCAAGTAAGAGCTTTAGAACACACACACGTTCAACTCGCTTTTAAATATTAGCTGTGGGGCACAATCATGTTGGCCCCATGCTGAGCAGCCAATAAAAAGTTTAATAACGTTTATAAACACTGTCCAAACACAAACACCTATGTGGTTATATCAGCTATTGTTGAGTGGTGGTTCTTGATGCAGTGCCATCTGCGGGATGGAAGATCACGGGCAATCAGCTAAAGCCTATGCACTGAAAGTCCTCCCGATTCCTTGAATGGTTTAATGATATTATGCACTGTAGACGGAGAAATATGCAAATCCCTTCCAATCTTTCTTTGAGGTTCATTGTTTTTAAACATTTCAATAATTTTCTCACGCACTTGTTGACAAACTGGAGCTCCTCTGATCATCTTTGCTCATCAAGGACTCAGCCTTTCTGGATGATGCTTTTGTACCAAACCATGATTACAATCACCTGTTTGGAATCACATCATTATTTAGTTTTTTTCACCTCATTACTAGTCCCAACTCTTTTTGGAATGTGTTGCAGGCCTGAAATGCAGGGACGGATGAATATTAAGAAATGAAGTTGAGCAGACAAAACATGAAATCTCAGGTTCATCCTGTCTGCAATCAAATAAAAAAGTCAAAGTAAATGTAAGGAACACTGCATTTATGTAACACTTATGGGCTATGAAAAACAAGCGGGTGGACACACGTACAGAGATGTATAAACAAAGTGGAAACAAGACGGGAATACACAAGACAAAACACAGATACAAACAAGTGACTAAGATAAAGGCTAAACACGGAGCAACTAAGCTAAAAGCTAACGCTAAATCTAAACATACAAGAATCATGCTAACGCTAACTGCTAATCTGAACTTACATAAACTAAGCTAAACACTAAACATAAACTAAGCTAATACCATGGAACAAGACAGAACTAGAACAGAGCTAAACAGAACTAAAGCTAACAGACAAAGGGTAAGGCTAACAAACAAATGCTGAACAGGCTAACTAGACGAAACGGAGCTAAACAGGCTAAACACGACTAAACGGGACTAAACAGGACTAAACATAGGCTAAACAGGCTAAAACAGGACTAAACAGCAAAGGCAAAAGACAAGGCAAACCCAGATCAAAATACAAGCAGAGTTCAAGGCAAAATCCAAGGCAAACCAACAGTCACAGGAAAATTGTCTCCTTGACAAGGAGGAACGCTGGTTTGAACGGGGAGTCAAAGAGGCCATCTATGTGAAGAGGGAATGACCATTTCTGAACCGGGGAGGGGGCCTGAGAGTACATCTCTCACCATCATACAACGCCGCAATAGGAGCTTTACCCCAACCATATGTGAAAGGCACACATGACCATTGTAATTAATGGTCATTGTGATTTGCATATGGACCTGATCACCGGTTCCATTTTTATGCAATGGGCGGTGATCGGTCGTTATGCAAATCGGCTGCATATAAGGTTGGGGTATTCAACACCAGCTCAGACTGAAGAAGTCACTCGGATTGAGTGGCCAAACGTATCTCTACAACAAACTTGTGTTTCTGATTTGGGGTTGTTTATATGCTAAATTTTACCTTACACATTATAATTTGTACATTTTCTGCTTATTGTTCAGTTCGTATATTTCATCATCTGTATATTGTAGAGAGCTACCACTAGCTGGAAACAAATTCCTCATAGGTTCAAACATACTTGGTATATAAAACTGATTCTGATGTGTGTAATCATTGATGAGGTGTGTTTGGATTCACTGCAAATAAAACCTACTTGTCGTTTCACTGAGTTTATTGTGCCCCACCAGGCTTTTTGTGCCACTGAAGAGGTATGACTAAAACAGGCAAAGTCACTAAATAAAAAGGACCGTGTTGTGTAGAACTCTATAAATTATTAACAACACAGCTTCTCATGGGACTTCAAAAACTTCAAATGGCCAATAATGATAAAGTGGTTTCCCACTAAGTCTGTTTTTTATGGCACAATCTGAACACAACTCCCTTCTCATTAAAGTTGCACAAATCCATCCTGTTCAAACTGTTCTGCGAGTCTTTTTTCCCTGTGTTTGGCTCTGCAAGTCAGCTTGCGTTAAGAAAAAAGCATTAATGGTTTAGTCAATAATACTTAATAATTGGTGCTTTTATGAAGGCGTCGTCTATTTTTCCACAGCGACTGACTTTCCTTTAATCTGATATAATAGCTGTCGCCAGATCGATTGATTTATTGATGCAATAAACTGAGCTTTGTGTCTTATAAGTAGGAAAAATGGGTTAGGAGGGAAAACAGTGCCCATAATTATGTCACCCAACAATATTTCTGGTCAGAAGTATTACCACATTTGGAGGATTAGTTGTGCTGCCAAAATTACCCTCAGGAGAAGGTTCTGGTCTGTTCTGCATACATAATGCACAGATGCCAGCATATACACCGATCAACCATAACATTAAAACCACCTCCTGGTTTCTACACTCACTGTCCATTTTATCAGCCCCACTTACCATATAGGAGCACTTTGTAGTTCTACAATTACTCACTGTAGGCCATCTGCTTCTCTGCATGCTTTGTTAGCCCCCTTTCACCCTGTTCTTCAATGGTCAGGACCACCACAGAGCAGGTATTATTTAGGTGGTGGATCATTCTCAGCACTGCAGTGACAATGACATGGTGGTGGTGTGTTAGTGTGTGTTGTGCTGGTATTATTGGATCAGACACAGCAGCGCTGCTGGAGTTTTTAAATACCGTGTCCACTCACTGTCCACTCTATTAGACACTCCTACCTAGTTGGTCCACCTTGTAGATGTAAAGTCAAGAGATAATCGCTCATCTATTGCTGCTGTTTGAGTTGGTCATCTTCTAGATCTTCATCAGTGGTCATAGGATGCTGCCCACAGGGCACTGCTGGCTGGATATTTTTGGTTGGTGCTCTATTCTCAGTCCAGCAGTGACAGTGAGGTGTTTAAAAACTCCATCAGCATCGCTGTATCTTATCCACTCGTACCAGCACAACACACACTAACACACCACCACCATGTCAGTGTCACTGCAGTGCTGAGAATGATCCACCACCCAAATAATACCTACTCTGTGGCGGTCCTGACCAATAAAGAACAGCATGAAAGGGGGCTAACAAAGCATGCAGAGAAACAGATGGACTACTGTCAGTAATTGTAGAACTACAAAGTGCTTCTATATGGTAAGTGAAGCAATAAAATGGACAGTGAGTGAAAAAACAAGGAGGTGGTTTTAATGTTATGGCTGATCAGTGTATATACAGTATATGTCAGCACCCTCAATGTCAGGAAAGTTGGTGCAGTGTCAAAAAGGCATGATGTTAAGCTGTGAATGTATATCATGCTGTTTCACTTCTTGTGTTAGTAGAAAAGCCACACTAATCCTATAAATCCCAGAGTCATTTAGACAGCTCAGGGCAAAAAGGAGGAAACAGATGGCTGAAACAATGACCTTAAATCGGAGGCCTGAAGTGTGTTTGCTAATGTGTGTACAGGTTGGGTGACTGTAGGTACATTCGATCATGCATGTTGAACTTCAGCACAGACAAAAGGGGATGCCGGAGCACCCTAAGGAACTGAAAATCAGGAGCTTTATAAGAAATATTGACAGTCAAATCAAATCAAAGCAACAAATATGACCAAAAGTATGTGAACACCCCAGCTTATAATTAAGTCGGCACAGTGGCTCGCACTGTGGTTGCACTGTCGCCTCACAGCAAGAAATTCCTGGGTTCGATTCCCAAGTGGAGCAGTCTGGGTCCTTTCTGTGTTTGTGTTGAGGTGTGAAAGTGTTTGTGTTCGTCTTTTCCAGGGTGTTTCTGTGTTTCTTGCACCCATTGAGAGTTTGGTAAAGGCTTCAGCACTCCCTGCAACCCCCACTGGGATGAGCAGCTTAGAAAGTAAGTAAGTGAGAGATTTACCCACACCAGTTGCTAGCAGGTATGCCTTTTCCTGTTCCAGCATGACTGTGCCATTGTGCCCAAAGCAAATGGGGAGAAGGTCCATATTAATGCACATGGTTTTAGAATAGAATGTCTAAGAAGCTCAAGCTTAGATGTTACATATTTTTGGCCATAAAGTTCAAATAAATAGATGATTATATGATTAATGTTAATACACTGGTATTTTGGTGTTGCTGATGATTAAACATGGTAATTTGCTTACATCTAACACAATGTAATCAGTGTTTTTTGTAAGGCAGTGGTAGCTTAGTGGTTAGGGTTCTGGCGTAGTAATTAAAAGGTTGCCGGTTCAAACCTCACCACCATGTTGCCTCTGTTAGGCCATCACTGCTCAAATTCGTAAGTGTTTTTACATTACTTACATAATAAAAACAAGTCTGGATTGTTACTGTTTATTATTCATTCATTCATGCATTCGTTCATTCGTTGCCGCAGTGTATGTGATTTATTGTGCAAAAGGCAGACCATTTATATATGTATGTATGTATGTTTCTGTCTGTCTGTCCGTCCGTCCGTCCGTCCGTCTATCTATCTATCTGTCTGTATGTCTGTTTGTCTATATATCTATCTATCTTTCTGTCTGTCTATCTATCTCTCTGTCTGTCTAGCTGTCTATCTATCTATCTATCTATCTATCTATCTATGTCTGTCTGTCTGTCTGTCTGTCTGTCTGTCTATCTATCTATCTCTGTCTGTCTGTCTGTCTGTCTGTCTGTCTATCTATCTATCTATCTATCTATCTATCTATCTATCTATGTCTGTCTGTCTGTCTGTCTGTCTGTCTGTCTGTCTGTCTGTCTGTCTGTCTATCTATCTATCTATCTATCTATCTATCTATCTCTGTCTGTATGTCTATCTCTCTGTCTGTCTATCTATTTCTCTGTCTGTCTATCTATCTGTCTCTCTGTCTATCTCTCTGTCTGTATGTCTATCTATGTCTGTCTCTGTGTATCTATCTGTCTGTCTTTATATCTATCTATCTCTGTCTGTATGTCTATCTATCTCTCTGTCTGTTAATCTATCTGTCTGTCTCTCTGTCTATCTATCTGTCTTTCTGTCTGTCTATCTATCTATCTATGTCCGTCTGTCTATCTATCTCTCTTTCTGTCTATATATCTGTCTATCTGTCTGTCTATCTATCTCTGTATGTATGGCTAGCTGTCTGTCTGTCTGTCTATCTATCTATCTATCTATCTATCTATCTATCTATCTATCTATCTATCTATCTATCTATCTATCTATCTATCTATCTATCTATCTCTCTCTGTCTGTCTGTCTGTCTGTCTGTCTGTCTGTCTGTCTATCTATCTATCTATCTATCTATCTATCTATCTATCTATCTATCTATCTATCTATCTATCTATCTATCTATCTATCTATCTATCTATCTCTGTCTGTCTGTTTATCTATCTATCTGTATGTCTATCTATCTATCTGTATGTCTATCTCTCTGTCTGTCTATCTATTTCTCTGTCTGTCTATCTATCTGTCTCTCTGTCTATCTCTCTGTCTGTATGTCTATCTATCTCTGTCTGTTTATCTATGTCTGTCTCTGTGTATCTATCTGTCTGTCTTTATATCTATCTATCTCTGTCTGTATGTCTATCTATCTCTCTGTCTGTTAATCTATCTATCTATCTATCTATCTATCTATCTATCTATCTATCTATCTATCTATCTATCTATCTCTCTGTCTGTCTATATATCTGTCTATCTGTCTGTCTATCTATCTCTGTATGTATGTCTGTCTGTCACTCTATCTATCTGTCTGTCTGTCTGTATGTCGGTCTACCTATCTTTGTATGTGTGTCTGTCTATCTATCCATCCGTCCATCCGCCCGTCCGTCCGTCCATCCATCTATCTATCTATTTATTGGTAATGAATTTCATGCCAAACATTAAAAAATCATAAAACCAAATTAAAAAAATAAATAAAATAAAAATTACAAAATAAATTATTTTTATATCAGGAACATTTATTCCTTAAATTTGTATTAATTTTTAATTATTAAAAAAAAAAAAACTAATAAAAAAATAAGTTTTTTGGGGGACTTGAGTGGCACAGCGTTTACACTAGCTTACCTCTGTCTACACGATTGGCTGTGCCTGGGGAAGGAACGGTGGCCGACACACTGTAATAGATTGGCACCCTCCCCCCAGTTGTCTTTGTATAATCTGCCAAAAACATCACACCTATCAAAGCACTGCACTTGTCTAATAACTCACATATAAAGAAATGATAGAAAGAAAATCTTACAGAAAACAGGATTTGCAGCTCTGCTACTTCAAACTGAAGAAAAACTCTGCAGCTCCGTTTCTCACCGTTCCTGTCTCCATGGACACCGCGAGCACCGTTCCTCTGCCTGCCGCTGCCACAGCTCCGCAACACTCCAGGAACGTTTTTAACAAAAGGCGTCACCCTACAGCTTTTACACTCTTGCTTATCTCCATCCTGGAAGCTTTCAGTTCTCAAAACTGTCGCTTAAGCCCTTTTTGTATTTGTTAGGCTGACTGGTACTTGCACCACATTATGATTTATAAGTTCCTCAAAAGCACACTAGTAGCATTTGAGATAAGGCCCAGTCTGATTGCTTTTAGGAATTTACATTTTGAGCTGTATTTCATTCTAGTTTAAAGCCACAGTTGTTCTTCTTTTCGCCTGATATTTCCCCTCATCACATGAACTGGGACAGTATTTTTAATTATGTGGGGCAGCTGCACTTAAGGGATACAAGTGAGGGATTAAAAACAAATCATTTCTTGTCAAATTTATGTTTTTTTTTTAATAAGTTTATTAGTAGTTTTTTAGAGTAGAGCTCACAGTTTCTCTGTACCCGTATAAATAAGGCTAGTTTAATTGTGCATATTAAAAAGAAAAAAAAAATACATACACTGACAAGGCATAACATTATGACCACTGACAGGTGAAGTGAATAACACTGATTATCTCTTCATCATGGCACCTGTTAGTGGGTGGGATATATTAGCCAGCAAGTGAACATTTTATCCTTAAAGTTGATGTGTTAGAAGCAGGAAAAATGAGCAAGCATTAGGATTTGAGTGAGTTTGACAAGGGCCAAATTGTGATGGCTAGACGACTGGGTCAGAGCATCTCCAAAACTGCAGCTCTTGTGGGGTGTTCCCGGTCTGCAGTGGTCAGTATCTATCAAAAGTGGTCCAAGGAAGGAACAGTGGTAAACCGGCGACAGGGTCATGGGCGGCCAAGGCTCATTGATGCACGTGGGGAGCGAAGGCTGGCCCGTGTGGTCTGATCCAACAGATGAGCTACTGTAGCTCAAATTGCTGAAGAAGTTAATGCTGGTTCTGATAGAAAGGTGTCAGAATACACAGTGCATCACAGTTTGTTGCATATGGGACTGCATAGCCACAGACCAGTCAGTGTACCCATGCTGACCCAACAATGGCTGAAATGTCTGAAAGCGCCAACAATGGGCATGTGAGCATCGGAACTGGACCACAGAGCAATGGAAGAAGGTGGCCTGGTCTGATGAATCACGTTTTCTTTAACATCATATGTGTGCGTCGCTTACCTGGGAAACACATGGCACCAGGATGCACTATGGTAAGAAGGCAAGCCGGCGGAGGCAGTGTGATGCTTTGGGCAACGTTCTGCTGGAAAACCTTGGGTCCTGCCATCCATGTGGATGTTACTTTGACACGTACCACCTACCTAAGCATTGTTGCAGACCATGTACACCCTTTCATGGAAACGGTATTCCCTGATGGCTGTGGCCTCTCTCAGCAGGATAATGTGCCCTGCCTCAAAGCAGAAATGGTTCAGGAATGGTTTGAGGAACACAACAACGAGTTTGAGGTGTTGGCTTGGCCTCCAAATTCCCCAAATCTCAATCTATTCGAGCATCTTGGATCAAACATTTGTGAAAGAATGGGTCACTCTCAGAAGCTCAGTGAATTCCAGCGTGGTACCATGATAGGATGCCACCTGTGCAACAAGTCCAGTCATGAAATTTTTTCCCTACTAAATATTCCAGTCAACTGTCAGTGGTATTATAACAAAGTTATAAGTAAAAAGTAAAAGTGGAAGCGATTGGGAATGACAGCAACTCAGCAGCGCTGCTGTGTCTGAGAATGATCCACCACCCAAATAATACCTACTCTGTAGTGGTCCTGAGAGAGTCCTGGCCATTGAAGAACAGCATAAAAGGGGACTAACAAAGCATGCAGAGAAACAGATGGACATTATAGATTGTAGTAATTGTAGAACTTCAAAGTGCTTCTATGTGGTAAGTGGAGCTGATAAAATGGACAATGTGTGTAGAAACAAGGAGGTGGTTTAAATGTTATGGTTGATTGGTGTAGATGGTTTGTGGTGCAGAAACTTCACTGATCTTTAAGTTTACAGCGCTCTGACTTTAACCCTACTTAACATCTTTGGCTCTAATTGCAACACTAGTTCTGAAACCACAAAACATCAGTGCCCAACCTCACTAATGCACTCACTTGATCCCTGTAGTCTAGTAAAAAGGTGTGAAGGCTTGCAGCAATAGCATACCACCACAGCAATGAAGGACCATCTAACCATCTCTATGTTCTGTCAAAATTAAAGCACAGTTAATCTGATCATAAAGATGTACTGCACATAAAATCTGCCAACCATTTACCCAACAGTGTTTTTATTTAGGCTGCATTTAACTAACATACTCTTTTTGCAAGTGCCCCCATGAATATGTATGATTCTTTCGGCTGAGAAATGAAGCTGGTTGCTTGGGAACACACAGCATTTAGTGTGGAGTGTGCATCCTTGGTATCCTAAGCATCCTTAAGGGCAAAACTCTGGACATGATCATGTTAGCAAAGATGTCTAGAGTCTCAGATTTTTAACCTCTGCCTTTTATCATTTTGAAATCAAGTGCAAAGTTACCTGAAGCTGTAACTCATCTCTAATCCAAAAACGTTCATGTATAATAGTTCATGTTTATTTATTAACTAACAAAAAAGTTGGTATTTAAACCATAAAATCAGTAATATAAAAGCATTTTACATAATTCTACACACTCTTGAGTAGAAGGCTGTGTAAATTCTGATATGCCTTAAAATGCTGCCTACCGAGATGCCTTATTCTGACAGATATTCTGAATAATGACTGAATAACGAAAAAAGGGAGATGTTAGCTGGTATGCTAGTGGGTTTCGCCTCAGCCCATTGATTAAAACTTTTTAATATATTTTCTTTATGCATTTTATCCCTTTTTCTCCCTTTTTAGAGCATCCAATTCCCCCATTGCATCATGCTTCCTCTCCACCAATGCCGATCCCTGCTCTGATTGAGGAGAACGAAGCTAACCCCTCCGACACGTGGGCAGCATGCCGTATGCATCTTATCACCTACACTTTGACGAGTACAGTGCAGCCTAGCTGCGTGTACGGAGGGACACACCCTAAGAAATTTTTTTTTCTCATCTTTGTGCAGGCACGATCAATCAGCCAGCAGAGGTCATAATTGCACCAGTCATGAGAGAGAGACCCTATCCGACTTAGTCCCACCCATATAAACAACAGGCCAATCGTTGTTCATGCGGCCGCTCAGCCTCAGTCAGCAAGGCAGAGCTGAGATTCGATACGATGTATTCGAGATCCCAGCTCTGGTTCCAGCGTGTGTTTTTACCGCTGCGCCACCTGAGCAGCCAGGCCTGAGGCTAACTTTGTTTGCTTAGTAAGGGAACACTGACGATGACAGAATCTGTGTCTAAGTAGTGCGTCTAAATAATCTGCCTTCTGAATTTTGATGTCAGTTAGAACTCTCTCTACTTAGGCAGCTGCTTAGGTATGCGTGGGCAGCATGGCAGCTCACTAGGTTTTCAGACAGACCCATAGTTTGACAAGTCTGGTGAGGAGGAACTTCAGTAGCCTGCACAGAGCCTTCACCTCAACCCTACTGAACCCTACTGGAAGAATAGCAAGCCAGGTCTACTGCTACTGGTCCAATATTGGTTCCTGACTGCACAAACCCTATCGTACGCTGAATGTTTTTTACCTCACTTATCATTTACTGAGTACCATGTACTGGACAACACTACCCTTATCTTTGGTCCTACCCCCCTCTGTGTCTTTAGATTTAGCCACTGTCACCCTTGGCTTGCTCAACAGGGGTTTTTGGTCTGTTGGTCCTGGATGTTGTAAAGTTGCTTCCATTATAAAAACAATATACAAATAAATCTGACTTTACTTGACTCAATATGTACTTGTAGATAGCTGAAATGACAATAAAGCCTCTCTTGACCTCTGTCTCTTTTTCTGAATGTATATTTTTCTGAGGCAGTTGTAGCCTAGCGCTTAATGTACTGGACTAGTAAGCAGAGGGTTGCTGGTTCAAACCTCACCACTGCCAGGTTGCCACTGTTGGGCCCTTGAGCAAGTCGCTTTAGATAAAAGCATCTGCTAAATGCTGGAAATATAAATATATGTACATAGACACCAAATGCTTTAGGAAAGCATCCCCAGGCTGTACCTCAAAATTAATGCTCATGGTTTTGGAGAGGCATATTAAGCAAGCTCATGGTCAGATGTCCATGTATTTAACTGTATGTATATACACCAATCAGGCATACCATTATGACCACCTTCCTAATATTGTGTTGGCCCCCTTTTTGCTGCCAAAATAACATTGACCCTTCAAGGCATGGGCTCCACTAGACCCCTGAAGGGTGGTGGACAGGGGTCAGCTGGGGCACCCTGACGGGGATGCGGCTATGCAGCCCCATACGCAACAAACTGTGATGCATTGTGTATTCTGACACCTTTCTATCAGAACCAGCATTAACTTCCTCATCAATCTGAGCTACAGTAGCTCATCTGTTGGATCAGACTACATGAGCCAGACTTCGCTCCCACATGCATCAATGAGCCTTGACCGCCCATAACCCACTGTTCCTTTCTTGGACCACTTTTGATAGATGCTGACCACTTCAGACTGAGAACACCACACAAGAGCTGCAGTTTTGGAGATGCTCTGACCCAGTCCTCTAGCCATCACAATTTGGTCCTTGTCAAACCCACTCAAATCTTTACACTTGCCCATTTTTCCTGCTTCTAACACATCGTTGTTAAAGATAAAATGTTCACTTGCTGCCTAATATATCCCACCCACTAACAGGTGCCGTGATGAAGAGATAATCAGTGGTATTCAACTCACCTGTCAGTTGTCATAATGTTATGCCTGGTCTGTGTATTATTATTAAGTTTATTGGTAATGTTTTAAACACAGAATCTTTGCATCATTGCAACATTGAAATTCTTTACCTGCCATAAAACATGGTTTCATGAAAGTGAATGTAAACGGTTTTCTTCAACCTGAAGTAAGAGCTAAATGAAACACAAAGAAGACTGTATGTAGGAAGCAGCTCTGTGTGGGAAGCCTACATGACCCTACATGCTTTTCTAGACAAAAGCCTTTTATTCAAGCCCAGCTATCAAATCAGATGCAAGGTTTGAAGCCAGTATTTAAAAAATTCAGAGCTCATCCTTGCCGAGTCAGTCAGCTGTCGTCACTGTCTGCATCATGTACTTAATGGACCTGAAATTATATTTTCTCTCAAGCAGACAGACTGCTGGGTACTCATGTAAACATATCTTGTTAAACTATACAGCTAAAATTATACGGAGACCCAACTACAAGCTTATTTGGTTCTCCTGTTCCAAAACCACAGGCATTGATATTGAGTCGGCTCTGCTCGCAGCTGTAGCAGCCTACACTATTCTGGGAACACTTTCCACATCCAGTCAAAATATCATTTGTGAGTTCAGACATTGTTGGATGAATGTAGGCCAGACTCTTTGTTCCAATTCTTCCAGGTGTTTAATAGGGTCAGGTTCTGTGCAGACCGCTGCAGCACAGTGGCCAAGATCATCCAGCATTTTAAAAGAGCAGGGTCCACTCAGAACAGACTCGCGTTGGTCGTCCAAAGAAGCTGAGTGCACGTGCTCAGCGTCACATCCAACTGCTGTCTTTGAAAGATAGGCACAGGAGTGCTGTCAGCATTGCTGCAGAGATTGAAAAGGTGGGGGGTCAGCCTGTCAGTGCTCAGACCATACGCCGCACACTACATCAAATTGGTCTGCATGGCTGTCACCCCAGAAGGAAGCCTCTTCTGAAGTCTCTACACAAGAAAGCCCGCAAACAGTTTGCTGAAGACATGTCAACAAAGGACATGGATTACTGGAACCATGTCCTATGGTCTGATGAGACCAAGATTCATTTGTTTGGTTCAGATGGTCTCAAGCATGTGTGGCGGCAATCAGGTGAGGAGTACAAAGATAAGTGTGTCATGCCTACAGTCAAGCATGGTGGTGGGAATGCCATGGTCTGGGGCTGCATGAGTGCAGCAGGTGTTGGGGAGTTACATTTCATTGAGGGACACATAAACTCCAATATGTACTGTGAAATACTGAAGCAGAGCATGATCCCCTCCCTCCGGAAACTGGGTCGCAGGGCAGTGTTCCAGCATGATAATGACCCCAAACACACCTCTAAGACGACCACTGCTTTATTGAAGAGGCTGAGGGTAAAGGTGATGGACTGGCCAAGCATGTCTCCAGACCTAAACCCAACAGAACATCTTTGGGGCATCCTCAAGCGGAAGGTGGAGGAGCGCAAAGTCTCGAATATCCGCCAGCTCCGTGATGTCGTCATGGAGGAGTGGAAAAGCATTCCAGTGGCAACCTGTGAAGCTCTGGTAAAGTCCATGCCCAGGAGAGTTAAGGCAGTTCTGGGAAATAATGGTGGCCACACAAAATATTGACACTTCAGGAACTTTCACTAAGGGGTGTACTCACTTTTGTTGCCGGTGGTTCAGACATTAATGGCTGTATATTGAGTTATTTTGAGGAAAGAATAAATGTACACTGTTATATAAGCTGCACACAGACTACTTTTCATTGTGTCAAAGTATCATTTTGTCAGTGTTGTCCCATGAAAAGATATACTTAAATATCTGCAGAAATGTGAGGGGTGTACTCACTTTTGTGATACACTGTATATATATATATATATATATATATATATATATATATATATATATATATATATATATATATATATATAAAATTAATACTTTTATTCAAGGATGCGTAAAGTCGGGGGGGAACAATATGAACATATGAACAATATGAAGCAATAAAAGTTGTAGTAGTAGTAGTACCAGCTACTTTCACCTCTAGTGGGGCAGTTGTATCCTAGTGGTTAGGGTACCGTGCTAGTAATGGAAAGGTCGCTGGTTCAAGCTCCACCATTGCCAGATTGCAACTGTTGGGCCCTTGAGCAAGGCCCTTAATCCTCAATTGCTTAGACAATATACTGTCACAGTACAGTAAGTCACTTTGGATAAAAGCGTCTGCTAAATGCCGAAAATGTAAATGTGTTTTATATATATAGGCATTTTCTCCCTTTATCTCCTGATTTTTAGCGCGTCAAAGTTTTTTTTTTACCCAATTGCATTATGCTTCCTCTCTACTGGTACTGACCTCCATCCCAACTGTGGAGAGCGAACTGACACACGTCCCCTTTGACACACGCCCCCTCCGACACGTGAGCAGTAGCCGACTGCATCTTTTCACCTGCACAAGGCGAGTTCATATGCAGACCAGCCCTGTGCAGGGAGAGCCACACCCTGATCAGCATTAATCCTCTACTCTATGCAGATGCCATCAACTAGCCAGCAGAGGTAGTAATTGCATCAGTTATGAGGTCCCTATCCGGCTCCCTCCTGGATGAACAATAGCCAAACGTTGTTCATATAGTCGCCCAGGCAAGCCGGATTGCAGAGCTGAGATTCGATATGATGTATTCGAAATCCCAGCTCTGGTGTGCTGGCGTGTTTTACCGCTGCACCACCTGAGTAGCTGTGTGTATATTTTTTACCCAGCAGATGGGTTTTAATTGTGTTACGTTCCCGCCAGTGGCTCTCGTCTAAAGTGTGGCGGAATCAATAACTTTAATGTTGGATCAGTTGACTTTTTGGGAAGGGGAGTGGTGGAGGTGCTTTACAAATAAGTGGTGTAGGTGAAATAACAGGAGGAGGGCAGTAAGTCAACTAACAAGTGTTTATTTACAAAACAACTAGTGCAACAAGTCCAAAAACAACCAACACCAATACTATTTACAAAATATTACAAACGTCAAACCAAATAATTCAAATATCTATTAAGCTCATAAACAAGGTTGACTGTACAAATGATTGTGTCTTAAACAAAAAAAAAAAAAAAAAACTACCACGGAGAGGGAACTAAGCGGTGCCAAATAAAAGAAGTCAAAACAACGCCTAAACCTACTCTATACGACAATCCAGGACTAACTAAACATGAACCCCCACCCGACTGACTACTCTACATTATCTTTCCAAAAGTACAGTGGGTGGCACACGCTACTTACCTAGGGTGTCTATACACAATGAGAAATCCTACGTGCTGCAAAATGTATGTGCGCGCACGTCTTACCTGCTCTCTCTCCGAAGGTAGGCGTTTAACCAGCGGCGTGCACGTACTTACAGTATCCTGAAAACCAACAACAAGGAACTAAGTAAACCGCAACAACCACCGCAACAACCACCGCAACACGCGTCTCTCCAGCCCAAAAATCGGAAAACGGCATTCGCCTTTTGAACGGGTTCCCCGCTTCCTATTTGTCATGTAATGCCCGCCTCCACACTCCGCCGATTGGTTCGCTGACGCGCTTCCTCCCGCTGAGTGACAGCTTCTCCACCTATTATAGAAGACAGTGGTAGAGGAGAGAAGCGAGCAACAAATAATAATAATAATAATAATACGTGCCGATCCTTGCATGTAACATGCCCCCCCCTTAGAGAGCAAACCTGTTTGCGACTATACCAACCATAATCAGAAATCTCTAAACTCGAGATAATGCATCCGCGACGACATTCTCAGATCCCTTTTTGTGTTTTATTTCTAAATTGTAGCGCTACACTACAAGAGACCATCTCATCAGGCGTTGATTATGATTGTACATACGTGACAAAAATACTAACGGATTGCGATCCGTATACACAGTAACAGGTAATGGGCTACTCCCCACATAAACTTCAAAGAACTCCAAAGCTAACAAGAGTGCCAAAGTCTCTTGCTCAATGGTGGAGTAATTTCTCTGGTATTTATTCAATTTCCGAGAGAAATAGCAAATGGGGTGATCAATTCCATTTTGATCCTCCTGTAATAGTACTGCCCCAATACCAACAGAACTTGCGTCTACTTCCAACTTGAAAGCTTTTGTGAAGTCTGGGGCCGCAAGTACTGGGGCATTACACAGAAGTGTTTTTACACTGTCAAACGCATGTTGACAATCTGCCGTCCAGGCAAAAGACTTCGCCGGACTGAGCAAAGACGTTAAAGGTGATACCACGGTAGAAAAATTACTGCAAAAACTGCGGTAATAACCAGCCATACCTAGAAATCTGCGCAACTCTCGATGAGTGGATGGCACAGGAAAATCACAAATGGCTGTCACCTTTGCTTCCACAGGACACACTTGTCCCCGCCCTACACGCTTACCCAAATATGTAATTGTACCATGAGCAAACTCACACTTTGCTAAATTAATTGTCAAACATGCCTTTTGAAATCTTTCAAAGATGGCTTTTAAGGTTTTGACATGGTTTGGCCAATCTCTTGTATACACCACCAGATCATCAAGGTACGCCGAGCAATTTGAAATACCTGACAATACAATGTTAATTAAACGTTGGAAGGTTGCAGGTGCATTTTTAAGTCCAAAAGCCATCACGGTATATTGGGAGAATGTGTCGGGCATAACGAAAGCAGAAATCTCTGATGCTCGTGGCGTTAAAGGCACTTGCCAATATCCTTTTAGCAAGTCCAGTTTGGATACAAACTGAGCGGTGCCCACATTGTCAATGCAATCCTCCATCCTAGGTAGAGGATAAGAGTCTGGCACTGTTACAGCATTAACCCGTCTGTAATCGGTACAGAAACGAAAAGAGCCATCTGTTTTAGGAACCAGTAGACAGGGTGAACTCCAGGGACTACAACTGGGTTTTGCGAGACCATTTTCTAGCAGATAACCCACCTCCTGTCGCATGATTTCTCTCTTTGCTGCATTGACTCTGTAAGCATGCTGTTTAATTGGCACTGCCGAAGTAACTATAATGTCATGCTGCAATACATTAGTACAGGAAGGGACGTCCTGGAAGACTAACGGAAAGGCCTGGATCAAAGCTTCCATATCCCACCTTTGAATATCGAGCAGATGACCTAGAAGTGCAGACAAGTTCGACAATATCTCAGAGTTAGGGAAACGACCACTCCAATATGAATCTTTGTTAACCTGTGGAGTTTCAGGGTCTTCCTCCTCACCTTGAGTTTTGGCTACTGCAAGCACTGGGGTCACCTTAGTCTCAGGGGCCTTTTCTGGCCCCCGAAGACCAGTCTCCTGGGCATGGTACGCCTTTAACATATTTACATGACACACACGTGTCTTGCGTCTACGGTCTGGCGTACAGATTTCATAATCTGTATCACTAAGCTTTTCTTTAATTCTGTAGGGACCTGAAAACTTAGCAGACAAAGAAAATCCAGGTACAGGGAGTAAGACCATAACATATTCTCCCTTCTGGAACTTACGGTCAACCGCCTTTTGATCGAAGCGTTTCTTCATTCGTTTCTGGGTTTCCTTTAAAGCAGAACTAGCTAAAGCACACACTTTCTGTAAACGTTCTCTAAATTCACTTACATAATTTAACAGATTGTGTTGTTTCTCACCCTCAGCTAAGAATGTCTCCTTAAGGAGCTTCAACGGACCACGCACTGCATGACCAAACACTAGTTGGGCAGGACTAAAACCCAGAGATTCCTGCACAGTTTCACGTATAGCAAACAAGACCAAGGGTACTCCTTCATCCCAGTCTTTAGCCGTCTCCAAACAATACTTACGGAGCATTGATTTCAGGGTTTGGTGAAATCTTTCTAGTGCTCCTTGACTTTCAGGATGATATGGACTCGACATCCGATGAGTGATATGTAGTGTGTTCATTACCTGTTTAAACAATTTCGACATAAAGTTGGTTCCTTGATCAGTTTGAACTATCTTAGGTAGTCCAAACGTAGTAAAGAATTTGATCAACACTTTAATTACCACTGGGGAAGTAATTCTTCTTACTGGAATAGCCTCTGGGAACCGAGTAGCCGCACACATGATAGTCAATAAGTATTGGTTACCCATCTTTGTTTTTGGTAAAGGACCAACACAGTCTACTAGTATGCGCTCAAAAGGTTCACCCATTACAGGAATTGGGTTAAGAGGAGCAGGACCTGGTTAGGTTTTCCCACACACTGGCACACATGACATGACTTACAGAATTTTGACACATCTTTCTTAAGTGCGGGCCAAAAGAAATGGTTCAACACACGAGTATAGGTCTTTGTAACCCCCAAGTGTCCTGACCACGAATGTCCATGGGCCATTTGTAATATATTCTCCCTATATGGCAATGGAACAACTATCTGAAACACACTGTGCACTCCAACAGTGTCACGAGGAGACCACTTTCTCATCAACACACCTTTATCCACATAGAATGTACCCGCTCTCTTGGCTGCTTCATCAGAACTACAAGCAGAGGAAAAGTATTTTACCAGACTAGGATCTGCCTTTTGAGCAGCAATAAGTTGCTGTCTACCCACCTTCAATTCTTTTTCAGCAACTTCTATATGACTCTGGCATTGAACAGGATCCACAGGACACACAACAGTAGAAGTTAAAGGAGTTGAACTAAGATCATCATGTTCAACAAAGAATGTTTTCGATAAATCAACTTCATCTTCTCCCCGACGAGCTTTAGCACGAGTGACCACACAAGCAGAAAAAACGGCAGGGAACTCAAAGATTAGATCATCCGGCATGGATGACTCCCTAGCATTCTCTGTTACCTCCAAGACTGGTAAGACCTTATCTCCAGCCAGGTCATTACCCAGGATAAATGTAATACCATCCACTGGTAAAGACTCACATACCGCTACCTTAAATTTCCCAGTCACCAAGTCACAACTCATGTACACATGATGCAGTGGAACTGTCACATACTTCATTTCAATGCCTTTACACACAGCATATTTCCCACAAAAGGATTCCTCCGAAAAGGGTAGAACACTTGCAAGTACAAAAGATTGCATTGCACCAGTATCACGAAGAATTTGAATAGGAACTTTCTTCTGGTCATTATTTTCTAAGGAAATAGTTCCTGACATGACAAACGGTTGATACCCAGGATCAGGGAACTTACGCTTCAGTTCACTAGGAGGTTCTACAGCTGTAGAACAAACTGTGTTTACCAAAGCAACACTTTGGCTTTTACCAGAGGTGTGTGACGCTCTTTCCTGTTTCTTTTGTAGAACAGGACATTTTGAAACCATATGATCTGGTTTGTGGCAATAAAAACAAGATCCACGAAAGAGAGTTTTCTCCCTACCAGACCCAGGCTTAGAGTGACCCATAGTCAACTCTGAAGAGTCCAATCTCACCGGTTTAAACACAGTTTTATGTGTTAGCACAAATTCATCTGCAAGAACAGCTGCTTCAGCCACTGAAGAAACCTTCCTTTCATTTAAGTACACTACAATGCGTTCTGGCATACATTTTTTAAATTCCTCAAGAAGAATAAGCTGTTGTAAAGACTGCCACTCAGTAGCATTACAAGCTTGACACCATTTCTCAAACAACATTTCCTTTTCTCGCGCAAACTCGACAAAAGTCTGAAGAAAAGACTTTTTAAGATTTCGGAACTTCTGCCGGTAAGCTTCGGGTACAAGTTCATAAGCACGCATTATAGTCGCTTTGACCTTATCATATTGTAAACTGTCTTCTAAGGGTAAAGAAGAGCACACTTCTTGCGCCTTCCCAACTAGCTTACATTGCAAAAGCAAAGCCCATACTCCTTTAGGCCAACCTAAAGCTATTGCAATGCGCTCAAATACCCCAAAGTAGGTATCAACCTCAGATTCTCTAAAAATGGGAACCAGAGTAACATTTTTACTCACATCAAACGATGAGGCCTGAGAGATAGCAGTGTCAGAACGTAGTGAACGCGGTTTAGGGACAGGTTTTTCAGAAGGGAATGACCTTGGAGGAGATGTTGGCGCAGGGATAGAGTCACTTGACTTATGGGAGACCTGCGAAGTAATTCTTAAGGCTTCTACCTCTAATTCCCGCAACCGTATTTCCCGTTCCACTTCCAGTTCCATCCGCCTTATCGCTAGCCTCTGAAATCTGAAACTGAAATTTCCCCTCGGGGATCAATAAAGTATTCTGATTCTGATTCTGATTCTCAACTCAGTTTCTCTTTCACGCTCCAAAGTTTTTTCCTGAGCTTCGTACTGTAGGCGTGCAAGACGCACCTTAATACGGGCAGCTTCTCTAGACCCTGCCGACAGAGAAGGTGACACAGGATCAAAGCGAGGCAAAGTAGCTCGTACCTCCTCAGTGTCAGGTGCCACGGGCCCACGTGGAGTTTCCAAAACTCTGCTGGGCTCACTAACCCGCGTTGTAGTGTCAGTAAGTAGCACTGGATCCAAAATCCCCAAATCAACCAGTCCCTCTTGGACCTGGGTCTTAATTTCTTTTTTCAAGAGGTTCCTAGACACCGACAACCCATAGTGTGCTGCAATTTCCAACAACATGTCCTTCCGACACCTCTCCAAAGTCTCAAATGTTGGTTCAGCCACAAAAGTTTGCAAATCAACACCTGCCATTTTTCCCACTGTCCTCCACCTGAAATACCACAACCAGATTTAATTATTAACCTCTATTTAACTATTAACCTCCAAATACTCCCCAAACCAGGGAACAATGACAACTTTATATCCCGGACGAGCCCCCACTTGTTACGTTCCCGCCAGTGGCTCTCGTCTAAAGTGTGGCGGAATCAATAACTTTAATGTTGGATCAGTTGACTTTTTGGGAAGGGGAGTGGTGGAGGTGCTTTACAAATAAGTGGTGTAGGTGAAATAACAGGAGGAGGGCAGTAAGTCAACTAACAAATGTTTATTTACAAAACAACTAGTGCAACAAGTCCAAAAACAACCAACACCAATACTATTTACAAAATATTACAAACGTCAAACCAAATAATTCAAATATCTATTAAGCTCATAAACAAGGTTGACTGTACAAATGATTGTGTCTTAAACAAACAAACAAAAAAAAACTACCACGGAGAGGGAACTAAGCGGTGCCAAATAAAGAAATCAAAACAACGCCTAAACCTACTCTATACGACAATCCAGGACTAACTAAACATGAACCCCCACCCGACTGACTACTCTACATTATCTTTCCAAAAGTACAGTGGGTGGCACACGCTACTTACCTAGGGTGTCTATACACAATGAGAAATCCTACGTGCTGCAAAATGTATGTGCGCGCACGTCTTACCTGCTCTCTCTCCGAAGGTAGGCGTTTAACCAGCGGCGTGCACGTACTTACAGTATCCTGAAAACCAACAACAAGGAACTAAGTAAACCGCAACAACCACCGCAAAAACCACCGCAACACGCGTCTCTCCAGCCCAAAAATCGGAAAACGGCATTCGCCTTTTGAACGGGTTCCCCGCTTCCTATTTGTCATGTAATGCCCGCGTCCACACTCCGCCGATTGGTTCGCTGACGCGCTTCCTCCCGCTGAGTGACAGCTTCTCCACTTATTATAGAAGACAGTGGTAGAGGAGAGAAGCGAGCAACAAATAATAATAATAATAATAATAATAATAATAATACGTGCCGATCCTTGCACGTAACAATTGTGTTGCAGGAATCAGTCAGTATGTGACCACTATATAGCCGAAAAAAATGGACAACCATCCTAGTTACTTTGTTTAGGGGTTAACAGGTGCATCCAATTAATGGTATAATATAATTTCTGACTAATGGAATGGGCACAGACACACTCCAAAATCGTGTGTGACTTTAACAGCATCTATTTTCATTTCTTTATGCCAGTTTACATCTTTCCTTTTTCAGTTGCCTTTATGCCCACACACCCACAGAGAATCACTCTAAAATTAAATGCAAAGAACAATCAAGCATGTGCACGCTTCAGTAAATAAAGACTCGGCTGTGTTAACATGCGTATTCAATCTATTTTCACTCTTCTCCGACAACCGGGTAAAGACAACGCAACAAAAAAAGCCATTACTATGAAATTACTATAAAATCAGGGAAAAATAGACTCGTCACACTTAACCCTGATAATGTTTCAAAAACAACCCTCTCTTTTATCTGACAGATATAATTTACACTGGTCAGCTCTTGGGTTCTTATGCAGGCGTGACTCACACAATGTAAACCAGGCATGATGATCGGAGCCTAGGGTCTGTCAATGGCTCTCAGCCACAGATACAATCAAAATGTGCTGGAAATGTGTGCATTTCCTACAGACCATAACTGAATCGTTGTGGGCTTTTCAGTTTCAGAGTCTATCAGATGATTGTGAGGTAAAATGGATTTTCACACTACTAGCTAGGCTGAGAAGCTAGGCTATTGTTTCTGCAACAATATACACTAATCAAGCATAACATTAAAACCACCTCTTTGTTTCTACACTCACTGTCCATTTTATCTGCTCCACTTACCAAATAGGAGCACTTTGTAGTTCTACAATTACTGACTGTAGTCCATCTGTTTCTCTACATACCTTTTTAGTCTGCTTTCACCCAGTTCTTCAGTGGTCAGGACCCCCACAGGACCACCACAGAGCAGGTATTATTTAGGTGGTGGATCATTCTCAGCACTGCAGTGACAATGACATGGTGGTGGTGTGTTGTGCTGGTATGAGTGGATCAGACACAGCAGCACTGCTGGAGTTTTTAAATACCGTGTCCACTCACTGTCCACTCTATTAGACACTTCTGCCTAGTTGGTCCACCTTGTAGATGTAAAATCAGAGACGATCGCTCAACTATTGCTGCTGTTTGAGTTGCTTCATCAGTGGTCACAGGACGCTGCCCATGGGGCCCTGTTAGCTGGATATTTTTGGTTGCTGAACTATTCTCAGTCCAGCAGTGACAGTGAGGTGTTTAAAAACTCCAGCAGCGCTGCTGTGTCTGATCCACTCATACCAGCACAACACACACTAACACACCACCACCATGTCAGTGTCACTGCAGTGCTGAGAATGATCCACCACCTAAATAATACCTGCTCTGTGGTGGTCCTGATCATTGAAGAACAGAGTGAAAGCAAGCTAAAAAAAAAGCATGCAGAGAAACAGATGGACTACAGTCAGTAATTGTAGAACTACAAAGTGCTCCTATATGGTAGGTGGAGCTGATAAAATGGACAGTGAGTGTAGAAACAAGGAGGTGGTTTTAATTTTATGTTTATACTATTTTTATATGTTTATACTATTAAAATGTGATTATTGCAACACTTCTCACTGAATGCTCTGGTAGATCCATAAACAAGCTCCAGTTGATTCAAAATGCAGCAGCTTGAGTGTTAATTAGAACTAGAAAGTTTGATCATATTAATTCCAATTTATTATCTCTACATTTGCTGCCAATTACATTCTGCATTAATTACAAAATCTTTTTATTACACTATGATGCACTACATGGGCTGGCTCCACATTATTTGAGCACTACAGCCTGTTTACCTCGTTTACAAGGCTACTTACACTTCCACAGCTTTGGAATAATCTCCCTGTCGGGATTCAAACTTGGCCTTAACCTTCAAGACCAGATAAAAAAAACACTTATTTACTGAGGCTTTTGATTAGTCTTTAAAAAACCCAGGAAGTTCTGAATTTTAGTTAAGCTGTAATAATTAGGGGTGCTATAATTGCACTGTTATTATTATTACACATCTCATTATTAAACATTTTGTTTTTAATCAGACTTTAACTGCTGCTGTGTGTTGGGAATCTGGAAACAATGTCCAGAACCTCTTCTTTAAATGTTTCATCTAATAAAACCTAATATAACTTTTCCTAAATATAAAAAGAATTGTTTTTATATATATAGTGGTACTTTGAAACTCGACATCAATTGGTTCTAGAACAGTGGCGATTTCTCTAAGACTGCAAGGAAAGCTCAGCTTCCCCTAAAATGTCAAAAATTAAATGGTCAAATATGTACAGTTGTGTAACATTTCATTGACTACAAATGCATTAGAACACGTTCATCTCGAAGACGAGTTCGTTCAGAATCAGCTGCTTATCACAAATCGACTGACTCCAACTTCTCACACATTCCCGGAGCGTCAATGCATTTGCCCGCAGAAGCTGAGCGTCTCTGGGGGTGAATGGAGCTGTGGGCGGGTCTGGACGCTGAGCTTCTGCAAGATGATTGGAGGATCAGTCGAAAGGCTGAATCCCGTTTTGATTGACAGCTATTTTGATCTCTACACCTTCACTCAATCACTGGGAGCTTCAGTCCCATCGCGGATTTTGCAAGTGAAGTCGAAAGACAAACTGTTACCCATTTCAGGCCATTTTCTTGAAAAGGAACGGAGGGCAGAATTTATGTATAAATAAATTGACAAATTTTATGATGTAAGCCGACAATGAGCTTCCAGTCTTTGAAAGACCAGCAGCTGCCACTGTTCTAGAAGTGGCATCGAGTTTAAAAGCTGTTTAGTTTCAAGGTATTTTTTCCCATAAGGATGTATGGGAAACCTGTAAATGTATTAATGCGTTCCATGGCCCCGTGGAACTTCATATATTTGAGGCTAATGTAAAATAAGGGGGTTGTTTTTGACACTCATGCACTGAAAATTACACAAATATAATATAAAAAACAAATGCAAAATTATAATTGCAAAACAATTAAAGATGAATAAAAAAATACAATAAAACCTGCACTTTACCTTTACTTATTTATTGTTTTCTTATGCTTCTTAATCGTGGAAATACTTGATCTTGGAATACCGTAAGAGTTCAGTAATTCACATGAGAAGCAGCTGTGCCATTATTTCTTATGGGGTTACACGCACAAATGCCGCTTAAAACTTTACTGTGCAAAAAAAGCAGCCTCATGTTAACCATGTCCAGAAGCGGCGTTGACTTCTCTAAGCTCGGAGGCATCTAGGATGGACCATCACACAGTGAAAACATGTACTGTGGTCAGACGAATCAGCATTCCAGGTCTTGTTTGAAGTCCAAAAGCCAGGGTCTGTCATGGTATGGGGTTGTGTCAGTGCCCTTGGCAAAGGTCATTTACACTTCTGTAATGGCAGCATTAATGCAGAAAAGTACATTGAGATCTTAGAGCAACAGAAGATGCTGCCTTCAAGACGTCATCTTTTCCAGGGACGTCCATGCATTTTTCAACAAGACAATGCAAAACCACATGCTGCACACATTACAAAGAGGGTACGGGTACTGGACTGGCCTGCCTGCAGTCCTGACCTGTCCCCAGAAGAGAATATGTGGAGAATTTTGAAACGAAAAACGCAACAACGACGACCCCGTACTGTTGCACATCTTAAGACGTGTTTGCAGGAAGAATGGGACAAAATAAAACCTGAAACATTAAATCGCTTGGTATCCTCGGTGCCAAAACATCTTTTAAGTGTGGTGAAAAGGAATGGCAAGTGGTAAATGCTTTACTGTCCCAACTTTTTTACAATTTGGGGTTGTAGCATATTTCAATAACGTCCAATAAACTCAGTAATTCACTAGCCCACCCAGAGAGGGTTTTTGGTCCTGGAATGTGTAAAGTTGCATTGAGACGACGCTATCCAAATAAATTTGAAAATACATCCAGTGTGATGTCAGGGGAATCAAGTCTAATCTAGCTACATCCTGAAGCAGTAACTTGTCTCGGCAGAGGAGCGGAAAAACAACACAGACACTGGTGACATTTGGAAACAGGAACAGGGAAAACTTAACCAAGCATCTGCTGAAGTGCTTTCATTCTGTCTTGCTTTGCCAGCAGGGATTTTGCTCTCAGCTTCTTGCTAAAGCTGCTCTGATGCTGGTGTTTGTGTTGCTCTGTGTGTGTCATGTGGAGAATAAATGCCAGATGTCGCGAATGCCCATTGGTGCTGGTGCCTTGTACATTTGTATCAACATGTCTGTGAATTTGAGCGTGCAGAGAAAATAGAGCCAAGACTTTATTTCCATCCCAGGCATCCAAATCCACTTAGTTTATTAGCCTAATCAAATGTGAGAAGTTAATACGGAGTGAAATGTGCTTATGGAGTGATTTCATGCCTACTCCAGATATGTGAGCACTTTTATTATCAGTGTAGTCATTAAGTAACTCACACATATAATAAGTAATTTAGGGCAGATCGTAACTGTAGACGGAACAAACAGGTGTAAGAGACTCTGCTTCACTAAGGTCCCTAATAAAGAGTGCTAATTTGTGGTAAAAAGATTGGAACGCATAGTTTATGACCTCTAAAAACATTTATAAATAAAAGATTTTTTATATTACAACCCCAAATCAGAAAAATTTGGGACAGCGTGGAAAATGCAAATAATAAAAAAACACAGTGTCTTACATTTACTTTGACTTTTATTTGATTGCAGACAGGATGAACCTGAGATATTTCATGTTTTATCTGCTCAACTTCATTTCATTCATTTCAGGCCTGCAACACATTCCAAAAAAAGTTGGGACAGTAAAGCATTTACCACTTTGTAATGTTGCCATTCCTTTACACCACACTTAAAATACGTTTTGGCACCGAGGATACCAAGTGATTTAGTGTTTCATCTTTTATTTTGTCCCATTTTTCCTGCAAACACGTTTTAAGATGTGCAACAGTACAGGGTCGTCGTTGTCACATTTTTTGTTTCAAAATTCTCCACACATTCTCTATTGGGAACAGGTCAGGACTGCAGGCAGGCCAGTCCAGTACCCGTACCCTCTTCTTCCACAGCCATGCCTTTGTAATGTGTGCAGCATGTGGCTTTGCATTGTCTTGTTGAAAAATGCATGGACGTCCCTGGAAAAGATGACGTCTTGAAGGCAGCATATGTTGCTCTATGATCTCAATGTACTTTTCTGCATTAATGCTGCATCACAGAAGTGTAAATGACCTTTGCCAAGGGCACTAACACAACCCCATACCATGACAGACCCTGGCTTTTGGACTTGTAGCTGATAACAGTCTGGATGGTCCTTTTAGTCTTTGGTCCGGAGCACACGGCGTCCATTTTTTCCAAAAAAGACGTGGAATGCTGATTCATCTGACCACAATACACATTTCCACTGTGTGATGGTCCATCCTAGATGCCTCAGAGCCCAGAGAAGTCGATGCTGCTTCTGGACATGGTTAACATGTCTTCTTTTTCGCACAGTAAAGTTTTAAGTGGTATTTGTGCATGTAACTCTGTATTGTAGTGCTTGACAAAGGTTTGCCAAAGTAATCCCTCACCCATGTGGTTATATCAGCTATTGTTGAGTGGCGATTCTTAATGCAGTGCCGTCTGAGGGATTAAAGATCACAGGCGTTCAGCTTAAGTTTGTGCACTTGACCTTTACGTACTGAAATTCCGGCTGATTCATTGAATTGTTTAATGATATTATGCACTGTAGGGGGAGAAATATGCAAATCTCTTCCAATCTTTCTTTGAGGTTCATTGTTTTTAAACATTTCAATCATTTTTAATGCATTTGTTGACAAACTGGAGATCCTCTGATCATCTTTGCTCATCAAGGACTCAGCCTTTCCTGGATGCTGCTTTTGTACCAAATCATGATTACAATCACCTGTTGACATCACCTGTTTGAAATCACATAATTATTTAGTTTTTTCACCTCATTACTAGCCCTAAATTGCCCCTGTCCCAACTTTTTTTGGAAGGAACACTGCATTTTTAGTGCAGATCATATACTTTTACATGTCACTAAGATCTATTTTAAGCCAATTAAGGTCCCAAGATCATCTGTACAAACTCTTTTTTGCAAGCAAGAAGTACATGTAACAGTGGTGTCTTTGCCAAGTTTAAAGAGAAGACCCAAACAGACATTTCTTTTGCTAAAAGACAAATCGTCAGTATAATTAGATGCAATCCAAGACACAAAAAAGCTTGTTATGCATTTGAACTTGCTGGAATGCAGGTTGCAGAGAGTAGAGAGAAAAGTATTCATTTACATTTGCAGCATTTAGCAGATGCTTTTACCCAAAGCAGCTTACAATTATGACTGAATACAATTTGAGCAATTGAGGGTCAAGATCCTTGCTTTAGGGGCCCAACAGCGCCAACCTGAGTGTGTAACTGAGCTGGTTAAACTCTAAATCAATTCTGTGGACGCAGGTCTGTATTTGAGATGGAGCCTCGCACCATCGCTGGATGTTCTAAGTTTACATTCAATTATTGAGGTAGGCTGTGCTGTGTATTGTAGACACGGCATGGTTAGTAGCTTGTGGACATCCAAATCATTGACCCATTCCTTTAAATGGTCTACATGCTCTTGTGGCTTTCTGTGTAATGGCTGAGCTGTTTCTGCTCCCAGACATTCCGCATTACCTCTTCACAATAACACAAGGACTTTGACCGTGATAGGCAACAATATATGAAAGACTGGACTACCAAAATAATCCATTATACCGCCAGTGTTTGTCTATAAAAATTGCAACAGTAGGCCGCTCAGATGGCACAGCGGTAAAACACGCTAGCACACCAGAGCTGGGATTTCGAGTACATCGTATCGAATCTCAGCTGCCATTCTGCTGGACTGGACGGCTATATAAACAACATTTGGCTGGATAGGAATCCTGATGCAATTACGACCTCTGCTGGCTGGTTGATGGCGTCTGCACAGAGAAAAATGCAGTCGGCTACACCTGTGTCAGAGTGTCACTCTCCTTAATCAGGGCGGGGGTCAGCACCAGTAGAGAGGAAGCAAAACACAGTTTGGTAAAAATTGGATGAGCTAAATATCGCAGTGCCAGCCTGGCATTGGTGGGGCTTGAGCTGGCAACCTTCTGAGTACTAGTGCAGTACCTTAAACACTGAGCTATCACTACTCAGTGCAAATTCATCAACAGATTCATCAACACAACCTCAAACCAGCGTCAAGTCTTAGATAAACTCATTTTTGCCGAGGGCCAATTGTAACGTATCCTGCTGTGATTGCAGTCTGCCTTGTAAGTCTTGGACAATTTGTTGTTTTTCTTGGAGGCTAAATTCTGTGTTTGGTGTCAAAATGCCAAATCTATACTGTATATTTATAATGTATATCTACATTTATATTGTTCTCCTTTACCACAGACACGGCCTCATAAAACAAGAGACGTTTGAGCTTATTTGTAGATATTTGTCAACATCACTTTTTTGTATGATTTTACAGTGTATTTTAGGACAATCATACGTCTTTTAAGCTCTTGCAGGCCACATAAAATGACGTTGATTTGGCCTGCAGGCCTTCAGTTTGACACATGTGCAAGCTTGTACATAAACGTCCATTTATAATCCATAAATTGCAGCATTTTAACAAATGGCATGGAACTCTTCCTCCCAAGAGTTGTGTTGAAGCAGCGATAACTCATTTGACACCTGGTTTAACCAACAGTAGAAGTCCTGTTTTAGCAGCAGAAGAAATCTTCAAAGCTTTTTGATCAGAGTAAGCACCCTGCTGTTTAGGGGTCAGATGTACTAGTAGAACCTTTAACCACTCCTGACTCTCTCTACTAAATCCTTGCTTGGAACTCAAGAACATCTTCTGAAATGAATAGTTCAACATCTCCTTTCTTCTTTTTCTGCTTGCCAGGAGTCAAAAGAGTTCAGCAAGGCCTTTGGTTTTCCACAGTCACTGTCTGTGTGCTTGCTGTTTTCTTCATGGGGTTTGGGTATTTTATTTATCTTTTTCTGATCTCCCATATAAAAGAAGATGAAAAAGCGCTACAGATAGCCTTTACTTGTGAACAAATGGGTGAGTAGGTGGTTACTCACCCATTTGTTGCCATTGGAATGCCATTGGAAGACATGATTGGAATCATGTCTTCCAATGGCATTCCTGTCCAAAGATTTTCCTGGTGGTGCAAGACCCAAATTTGCCAGTTTGTTGTAATGAACGTTAAGGCACGGTGGCTTAGTGGGTAGCACTGTCGCCTCACAGCAAGAAGGTCCTGGGTTCAATCCCCGGGTGGGGCAGTCCGGGTCCTTTCTGTCCAGAGTTTACATGTTGTCCGCGTGGGTTTCCTCCGGGTGCTCCGGTTTCCTCCCACAGTCCAAAAACATGCCACCAGGCTAATTGGAAACACTGAATTGTCCTATAGATACCTGGCCGCTAGATGCACAAACCAGTGCATTGTAGTGCCGGACCCAAGCCCGGATAAAACAGGGAGAGTTGTGTCAGGAAGGGCATCCAGCGTAAAAATTGTGCCAAATCAATGCAGAGAGATTTTTGTTCAATATATTAAATAGCATAAACATGATGCACATTGAAAAAATTCAGCATATTTTAAATTTTAATAGCTATTAAAATAATTATCAAATTACTTCAAAACGAATTGTATTTTATCAAGTGTAACCCACGTTACACATTACAACTGTTGAACTGAAACTTTTATTTTTGAATAAATAATAAATAACTGATTTTTGTTCCATATTTTAAATAGCATACACATGATGCACATTGAAAAATTTCAGCATAATTTCAGCTTAAATAACTTTTAAAATAATTATCAAATTCCTCTAAAAAAAGTTGTATTTTATCAAGTGTAACCCACATTACACACTACAACTGATAAACTGACACTTTTACCTTTTTTTTAAAATAAAAAACAGATTTCTGTTCCATATTTTAAATAGCATGCTCATGATGAAAATTGAAAAAAAATCAGCATGTTTTAAACTTCAATACCTAGCATACACATGATGAAAATGGAAAAAATCAGCATATTTTAAGTTTCAGTAGCTTTTAAAATTATTATCAAATTGCTCTAAAACAAGTTATATTGTATCAAGTGTAACCCACATTACACACTACAACTGTTATACTGACACTATTAACTTTTAATTAATAATAAAAAACTAATTTGTGTTCCATATTTTAAATAGCATACACATGATGAGAATTGAAAAAAATCAGCATATTTTAAACTTCAATAACTTTTAATATAATTATAGAATTCCTCTAAAACAAGTTATTTCATCAAGTGTAACCCACAATACACAGTAGAACTGTCATACTGACACTTACCTTTTAATAAATAATAAAAAAACTGACTTTTGTTCCACATTTTAAATAGCATACACATGATGAAAATTGAAAAAATTCAGCATATTTTAAACTTCAATAACTTTTGATAAAATACAACTTGTTTTAGAGCAATTTGATAATTATTTTAAAAGTTATTGAAGTTTAAAATATGCTGAATTTTTTCAATTTTCATCATGTGTATGCTATTTAATATACAGAACAAAAATCTGTTTTTATTATTAATTAAAAGGTAAAAGTGTCAGTTTAACAGTTGTCGTGTGTATTGTGGGTTACATTTCATGAAATACAACTTGTTTTAGCGCAATTTTGTATTATTTATTAAAAGGTAAAAGTGTGAGTATAAGTTGTAGTGTGTAATGTGGGTTACTCTTGATAAAATACAACTTGTTTTAGAGCAATTTGATAATTATTTTAAGAGTAACCCACATTACACACTACAACTTATACTCACACTTTTACCTTTTAATAAATAATAAAAAATTGCGCTAAAACAAGTTGTATTTCATGAAATGTAACCCACAATACACACGACAACTGTTAAACTGACACTTTTACCTTTTAATAAATAATTATAAACTGACTTTTGTTCTATATATTAAATAGCATACACATGATGCACATTGAAAAACTTCAGCATATTTTAAACTTCAAAAGCTTTTAAAATATTCATCAAATTGCTCTAAAATGAGTTGTATTTTATCAAGTGTAACCCACAATACACACTAGAACTGTTATACTGACACTTTTATCTTTTAATTAATAATAAAAAACTGAATTTTGTTCTATATATTAAATAGCATACACATGATGCACATTGAAAAAATTCAGCATATTTTAAACTTCAATAGCTTTTAAAATTTTCATCAAATTGCTTCAAAACAAATTAAACTGGCAGAGAGCTGACCCCACAACCAAGCGGGACAAAGGCCGAGGAAAAGAAGAAGTTGTAATAAACATTAACACAGATCATTAAAACTGGTTATGTTATAAACCGATTGATTAATTCATTGATTAATTTATTGATCCCTGAGGGGAAATTGCAGCAATTCACAAACCAAAAAAAAATAAAAAATCACAAGCATCAAACAAAAACATCTTGATGTAGCGCAAAAACAATTTAGCGTAAAAATAAGATATAGAAATCTTAAAAAATATAAGAATATAAGAACATATAACAAAGAACAAAAAAGTAAAGGAGTAACCATAAAAGGTGAAGTTTATAGACATTTTGTGTGCATTATTAAGACTTAATAATTAATAATAACATGAATAAGGACAAAATTAATAATAATAATAAATAATAATAATATCTAATAATACTAAATATAATATAATAATAATAATAATAATATTATTATACATAATAAGTTTTTAAATAGCGTGTCCACTCACTGTCCAATCTATTAAAAACTCCTACCTAGTTGGTCCACCTTGTACACAGCAAAAACTGGAGTGTTGAAATTTCAGAGTTAAACAAAGTTGATTTTCACTCTCAAAGTGTCGTTTTAACACATTCGGATTTAAATTGTGTTCAGTGTTGGAATTATTTGGCAGAGTTGATTGCATTGGTGTTAACCTAACTTAGATTAACTTGCATTGAGATTTAATTGAACTCTGCCCATGCATTTTACTTCTTTGGTTAGAGACAAGGGTGCTATTTTCCTCCTCTCAAGTTTACGCGGTAAGTGTAATCAATTCAGTCTTAATGAAAGTATACATTGATGATGATATAGTCAGTATAAAACATAGCTGTACTGAAGGATGTGTGTTTGAGAGTGAGAGAGAAAGTTTCTGTTGTAAGAACGCTGCACAAATTGACTGCTTTTGGTCCTGTGTGATTTTTTTTTGTTTGCGTGTTTAGCCGTCCAGTCAGCTAGGTTAGCAAGCTACATGACTTGTTTTCTCTCTGCCTGCTGGGGAACTGTGTACTGTGGTTGTTTTGTGTTCTTTTTTTCAATGATTATTCTGGGCAAATGGTTAACATATTGGTGGCTCATATGATTGATAATCATGGGTATGTGTGTTCCATATTCTTTTTATTTGTGCCAAATAACTGCATGACAACTGCACGAATTTAAATTAGATATTTAATCTCTTTTCAGATTAAATGAGAATCTGAGAAGATGATGAGGGAGATTTTTCAGCACCGCCAGAAACTTGTTAATGATCCAGGCAGAAGTGCTGATATCCTTTACACTTTCCCAAGATTTCTGAATACAAAAGGATTGGTAAGTTTGGAATGATGTTTATACTGGGTTGAAATTAAGCATTTAATGTAGTAGTACAACTAGTAGTTTAAAATTAATTCTTCATTAAAGGCTGATCAAGACTCCTGTTTTGATGACAAGACGGAATGCGTTCTTCAGGCCAAATATCATAAAAGAGGCCAAGAGGCTCACCTCAACACCAGAGCTGCGTCACATGTTGCAGTCAGCAAAAAGTTCATCAGGAAGTGATCTTGAGTCGACGTGTGTTTTAATGCATTTGCTATAATTTTCACCTTTCATAAATTTCTAATTATAGACCAGTTTACACACTGGACAATCATTGTCTGTTTACTGTTCTTAATATATGTCTCTTCATTGTTACTTATCTGGACACTACTGCACTTTAACTGTATTATATGTAAATAATCTCTATCTTCTGGTTAGATGCTACTGCATTTCTTTGGCTCTGTACTCTGCACAATGACAATAAAGTTGAATCTAATCTAATAATTGGAGTCTTTTTTTGCATTAATTCATGCATTAAGAGTTTAAGATTTAGTTTGTTTATTCTCTGTTTCAAAGTTTATCTGATTTAAGGGAAAATATGACCAATAGATAGACATTTCAAAACTCAACACCTCTCTGTAAAAGTATTGAATTTGATGAATTTTCCATTATTTGATTGTGACTTTGTCTTCAGCCTATGACCAACAAATGGCCTGTTGTTGCTTTTGCATCTTCAACCGCCACCACCAGGAAAATTAATTGTTATTTTTTAAAATTATTTGGTGTATTGGAATTAATTCTTCTTATTATTAGAAGAATAATTTAGGGAGTTAAATGAACACTACTGAAATAGTAAAATATATCTCAGAGCAGTGTTTTTTTTTTTTTGTTTTTAAGATAGAACCCAACAGTGGTTGCATAGCAGAGCCTGGATTTGAACCACCAATTTTCCAGTTGATAGCCCAAAGCTCTACCCACTAGGCTACTACTGTCCAAGTTCAGCCAAAGTTTGTACTCCCTTAGTTACTTTAACTCTGTTTTATGAGTTAAAACAGGAACTCTGACAAGGTGTTAAACATTTAACTATTTTGAAAGTGTTGATTTAACTCTTAAGAGTGTGGCGCTATATAAACCCAGAAAAAGTGTTAAAATCAACTCTGTGGGAGTTAATTCAACACTGGACTTTTTGCTGTGTAGATGTAAAGTCAGACACGGTCGCTCATCTATTGCTGCTGTTTGAGTTGGTCATCTTCTAGACCTTCATCAGTGGTCACAGGACGCTGCCTACGAGGTGCTGTTGGCTGGATGTTTTTGGTTGGTGGAGTATTCTCAGTCCAGCAATGACAGTGAGGTGTTTAAAAACTCCATCAGCATTGCTGTGTCTGATCCACTCATACCAACACAACACAAACTAACACACCACCACCATGTCAGTGTCACTGCAGTGCTGAGAATGATCCACCACCTAAATAATACCTGCTCTGTAGTGGTCCGGACCATCGAAGAACAGCATGAAAGGGGGCTAACAAAGTGTGTAGGGAAACAGATGGACTACATACACAACATGGTCAGTAGTTTGTGGACACCTGAACGTCACATCCAAATAACCAAATGACCCATTCCCTTTAAATGCTCTGCATGCTCTTGTGGCTTTCTGCTTAATGGCTGAGCTGTTTTTACTCCCAGACATTCCCCATTACCTCTTCACTATAACACAATGACTTTGACCGTAATAGGTGACAATATATGACAGTGCCATTTTGAAAGCTACCAAAAATAATCTATTATAGTGCAAAATTGCATGGCCGTGTGCTTGGTTTTATGCACCAATGATACATAATTTCTGCTATTTGCAAGCTATTTAGGTTAACAGGTCATGGTTCACATGGAAGGCTTCACAAATTACTTGATGGTTTTCTAGCATCCTGTGGCTCCGGCAGCATGTCATGATGTTTGAACATCTGCCTTAATTTTTTTCCTCTCTCTTTATGTCTCTATGAACTGTGCCAACTATCTTATATGAGTCATATTGCTATCTTTTATTTCTCTCCTTGACCACTCATACGTTTAGTGGCCTCAGGCCAGCCCGGAGAATCCATCCCACTCGTGCTAAAATGCATTTTTCATGTGATTCATCCTGAAACGCTGCCAAACCCCCTGCACAATGCATTTAGTGATAGCTGCAATCCCATCATGGGCGGCAATAAGGCCTGTACGTTTAACCACTGTTAACAGAGACGCGGGTCATACCAAAGTGAGGATATCATAACGTATGACACAGTTTACCAAACCAAAATGAAGGAAATCAATGCTGATTATAATCGATATGTACAGATACGGTCATGCCTTCATATGTATGCAAGTCATACCTCAGTCTCCCTTGATGCTATGACTGAGCTTTCAGTCAGTAAACAAGTTGATTGATCTAGGACAATAATAAACACCACTAACAGGCTATTTCTTTCAAACAGATCCTCAGAGCTGATGTGTTAGAAGCAGGAAAAATGAGCAAGCATAAGGATTTGATTGAGTTTGACAAGGGCCAAATTGTGATGGCTAGACGACTGGGTCAGAGCATCTCGAAAACTGCAGCTCTTGTGGGGTGTTCCCGGTCTGCAGTGGTCAGTATCTATCAAAAGTGGTCCAAGAAAGGAACAGTGATAAGCCGACGACAGGGTCATGGGCGGCCAAGGCTCATTGATGCACGTGGGGAGCAAAAGCTGGCCCGTGTGATCCGATCCAACAGACGAGCTCAAATTGCTGAAGAAGTTAATGCTGGTTCTGATAGAAAGGTGTCAGAATACACAGTGCATCACAGTTTGCTGCGTATGGGGCTGCATAGCCGCAGACCAGTCAGGGTGCCCATGCTGACCCCTGTCCACCACCGAAAGCGGCATGTGAGCATCGGAACTGGACCACAGAGCAATGGAAGAAGGTGGCCTGGTCTGATCACATGGATGGCCGGGTGCATTATGCTTCCTCTCTACTGTTGTCGATCTCAACCCTGGTAGAGAAGAGCCGAAACTGACACACGCCGCCTATGACGTGTGCGGTAGCCGACTGCATCTTTTCACCCGCACGAGGCGAGTTCATATGCGGATCAGCTTTGTATACAGACAGCCACACCGTAATCCTCATTATCCCTTGTCGCTGTGCAGGCGCCATCAATCAGCCATAAGAGGTCGTAATTGCATCAGTTATGAGGTCCCGTCCGGGACCCTCATAGAACAACAGCCAGTTGTTGTTTGTTTAGCCGCCCAGCCTGCCGGATGGCAGAGCTGAGTATCGAACCGAGCGTGTTTTACCACTGCACCAGTTAGTGCCAGTTAATGACATTTTAATAACAAATTGCATAAATGCAAAGAGGAATGATGGGTAGAACTGTTGCCTCGCGGTAAAATGGTCCTGGCTTCGATTCCCAGGTGAAGGAGGAGCACCAGTTTCCTCTCACACTCCAAAGACATGCAGTCAGGTTAATTGAAACGACTAAAACTGACCTAGGTGTGCGTGCCCTGTAATAGACTAGATCTAAGACCCTGAATAGGATGAAGTGGTGGTAAAACAGACCATAAATGAATGAATGCAAACATGCAGTTGTCAGTTGTAGCCTAGTGGTTAACAATATGGGGAAGCGATTTCCGTACAGGACATTGTACCATGGTCATGTTAGTTTTATACTGGATGATCGCCTGACGTCCGAGACATAAACATTTAAAGATAAATAAAATTGCACAAACTAACTCTGCAGTAAACAAGGAGAAAACAACAATGAAATATATTTCAAATAGTTATATAGTATAGTAATTTTTAGTTAAAGCTATTTCTTAAAAGTGCAATGAAGCAGAACACCGAATAAAATGCATTAAATGTTGTAATTTTGGGCCAGTGATAGCTCAGTGGTTAAGGTACTGGACTAGTAAACAGAAGGTTGCCGGTTCAAGCCCCGCCACCACCAAGTTGCCACTGTTGGGTCCCTGAGCAAGGCCCTTAACCCTCAATTGCTCATTGTGTAAGTCGCTTTGGATAAAAGCGTCTGCTAAATGCTGAAGATGAAGATGTAGATGTAATAGTTACACAGTGATGTGTACGATTAGTTATGTACGTATTACAGAATTGAGTTCTATATGGAAAAAAAAAATATTCATGTAAATGTGATGACAGTGAGACGTTAGTAAACAGCATTCTTTTTCTTGGAACAGCCCTTTTTTAAGAAAAAATAGTTCTTGTGTGAATTACAAGGGCAGGGAAAAAGTACGGCAGACACAAAAGTCAGAACAGGGGATGCGGCGTAAGTTATTATAACTTTTTGCTCTTTCTTCTCAACACTTTTGCTTGATTTACACTGTCTATATGAAGCAAATAATATACACGTCAGCGCATGCACGCGCTTCTGTGTTTATTTCCAGTTAAACTGATAAAAAATGTTGATTCCGGAAAATTAAAATACTATCCATTTTCCGATTTCTGCTAGTTTGTTATTTGATTTTCGATCTTAAAACAAAAAACGGGCCGCTCAGGTGGCGCAGCGGTAAAAACACACGCTGGAACCAGAGCTGGGATCTCGAATACATCGTATCGAATCTCAGCTCTGCCTGCCAGCTGAGCCTGAGCGGCCACATGAACAACAATTGGCCTGTTGTTCAGATATGGGCGGGACTAAGCCGGATGGGGTCTCTCTCCCATGACTGGTGCAATTACGACCTCTGCTGGCTGATTGACGGCGCCTGCACAGAGATGAGAAAAGAGTGCTCTCAGGGTGTGTCTCTCCGTACACAACGCTGAGCTGCACTGCACTCGTAGGTGATAAGATATGGCATGCTGCCCACGTGTCGGAGGGGGCATGGGTTAGCTTCGTTCTCCTCAATCAGAGTGGGGATCAGCATTGGTGGAGAGGAAGCATGATGCAATCGGGCAATTGGATGCGCTAAAAACAGGGAGAAAAAGGGGAGAAAATGCATTTTTTTAAAAATAATAAAAATAACGAATAACGCCCCGTTTTTCAACTTTGAGATTTGAAGTGAAAAATGAATGACCAAAGGTACATGAACCATAAACGAATGCTGTAAGGGGTTAATGATCTAAAATCATGTTGTTTATACAAATATATTATACAAGTACTTACAAAATAACAAGTACTGTGCAACAAGCAGATGTCAAGCTCTGTTAGCTGAGTCTATTTTGTGGGCAGCAACAAAATATAATGACTCTCTTTGAAAAGAAGATAAGATGAAACATTGTGGTTTTGTCTGTGTTCCAAAAGAAAGGAAAAAAAAAAAAAACAGACTTGGGAAAAATAAAAACTGAATCTAATAATAATCCACCTATTTTCCCATCACTGCATATACAGAGTGCTTTCATTGCTAAATCTGCTCAACTTCATGCCTTGATTCATGTAATAATCAGGTGCCTCCAGACGAAATCTGACCTCATCATGGTATAAAACGTCTGACGCTAAACTAAAAAACAAATCTGGGGGAAAAAAAATAAAAGAAGGTGTTTGTCTTGCAGGTTCATTTCACAGAGCGGGAAGGAAACACACGGCAGTGTCTATAATGCTCTTTCTGTCACGTCGGATCACTCGGGTGTTTCCATCTTCGGCTCTAAAGAGGAGACAGAATCTAATAGAGAAGAGATTTTAACAGGATTTTTTCCATCCGTCCTGGCACTTTTATGAGCCATTGTGGTTTATTCAAATGGTTTCATTTATAGCAGTGTAAAGATTGAAATTAAACCTATAACTCATATGTCCATTACAGACACAACACTGAGTGTGTATTTGAGGCTAATTTATTGGAATTTGGTGTGTCACTGCTTTTTAGCTCCAACCTGTACCAACCCTTTAGCAAAAATTACACAGTGAAGGTGGTTTAATTGGAGTAATGCTGACACCAAATACTCTGGATAGTCATGAACAATATGCATTACTCAACCAAACCAAAGTGGCAACTTTAATGTCCTTCAGGAACAATAAAGTATCTGTCTGTCTGCCTAACTATCTAATTATGTCTGTCTGTCCATCTATTTATGTCCATCTACGTATCTGTCTGTCTTTCTGTCTATCCATCCATCTGTCTTTCTGTCTATCTGTCCATCCATCTATCTATGTCTGCCTATCTGTCTGCCCATCTATGTCTGTCTGTATGTCCATCTATTTATTCATCCATCTATATATCTGTCTGTCCATTTATCTGTCTGTTTGTCTATCTGTCTATACTCCATCTTTCCTTTATGTCTGTCTTTCTGTCTATCTATTCATCCATCCATCTGTCTGTCCATCCATTTATCTATCTATCTGTCTGTCTGTCTGTCTGTTTTCCTGTCTATCTGTTTGTCTGCCCATCTATCTGTATATACAGTGTATCACAAAAGTGAGTACACCCCTCACATTTCTGCAGATATTTAAGTATATCTTTTCATGGGACAACACTGACAAAATGACACTTTGACACAATGAAAAGTAGTCTGTGTGCAGCTTATATAACAGTGTAAATTAATTCTTCCCTCAAAATAACTCAATATACAGCCATTAATGTCTAAACCACCGGCAACAAAAGTGAGTACACCCCTTAGTGAAAGTTCCTGAAGTGTCAATATTTTGTGTGGCCACCATTATTTCCCAGAACTGCCTTAACTCTCCTGGGCATTGAGTTTACCAGAGCTTCACAGGTTGCCACTGGAATGCTTTTCCACTCCTCCATGACGACATCACGGAGCTGGCGGATATTCGAGACTTTGCCCTCCTCCACCTTCCGCTTGAGGATGCCCCAAAGATGTTCTATTGGGTTTAGGTCTGGAGACATGCTTGGCCAGTCCATCACCTTTACCCTCAGCCTCTTCAATAAAGCAGTGGTCGTCTTAGAGGTGTGTTTGGGGTCATTATCATGCTGGAACACTGCCCTGCGACCCAGTTTCCGGAGGGAGGGGATCATGCTCTGCTTCAGTATTTCACAGTACATATCGGAGTTCATGTGTCCCTCAATTAAATGTAACTCCCCAACACCTGCTGCACTCATGCAGCCCCAGACCATGGCATTCCCACCACCATGCTTGACTGTAGGCATGACACACTTATCTTTGTACTCCTCACCTGATTGCCGCCACACATGCTTGAGACCATCTGAACCAAATAAATTAATCTTGGTCTCATCAGACCATAGGACATGGTTCCAGTAATCCATGTCCTTTGTTGACATGTCTTCAGCAAACTGTTTGCGGGCTTTTTTGTGTAGAGACTTCAGAAGAGGCTTCCTTCTGGGGTGACAGCCATGCAGACCAATTTGATGTAGTGTGCGGCGTATGGTCTGAGCACTGACAGGCTGACCCCCCACCTTTTCAATCTCTGCAGCAATGCTGACAGCACTCCTGCGCCTATCTTTCAAAGACAGCAGTTGGATGTGACGCTGAGCACGTGCACTCAGCTTCTTTGGACAACCAACGCGAGGTCTGTTTTGAGTGGACCCTGCTCTTTTAAAACGCTGGATGATCTTGGCCACTGTGCTGCAGCTCAGTTTCAGGGTGTTGGCAATCTTCTTGTAGCCTTGGCCATCTTCATGTAGCACAACAATTCGTCTTTTAAGATCCTCAGAGAGTTTTTTGCCATGAGGTGCCATGTTGGAACTTTCAGTGACCAGTATGAGAGAGTTTGAGAGCTGTACTACTAAATTGAACACACCTGCTCCCTATGCACACCTGAGACCTAGTAACACTAACAAATCACATGACATTTTGGAGGGAAAATGACAAGCAGTGCTCAATTTGGACATTTAGGGGTGTAGTCTCTTAGGGGTGTACTCACTTTTGTTGCCGGCTGTTTAGACATTAATGGCTGTATATTGAGTTATTTTGAGGGAAGAATAAATTTACACTGTTATATAAGCTGCACACAGACTACTTTTCATTGTGTCAAAGTGTCATTTTGTCAGTGTTGTCCCATGAAAAGATATACTTAAATATCTGCAGAAATGTGAGGGGTGTACTCACTTTTGTGATACACTGTATATCTATGTCTGTCCATCTATTTATTCATCTATCTATCTATATGTCTATCTGTCTGTCCATCTAGCTGTCTGATTGTCTATCTGTCTATCTATATGTATGTCTGTCTGTCTATTTATCTATCTGTCCATCCGATCCGTCCCCATGTCTGTCTGTCTATCTATCGGTCTATGTCTGTTTGTCTGTCTATCTATTTGTTTGTCTGTCCATCCAGCCATCTGTATGTCTGTCTATCTGTCCGTCTATCTATATATCTACCTACATGATCATCTATCTATCTGTTTGTCCATCCCTTCATCCGTCTGTATGTCTATCTCTCTGTCCATCTATTTACTCATCCATTTATCTGTCTGTCCATCTGTTCATCTATCTGTCTGTCTGCCCATCTATCTGTCTATCTGTCTGTTTTTCTGTCTATCTATCTGTCTGTCATTCTATCTCTATCTATCTGTCTATCGATCTTTCTGTCTGTCCACCCATATATCTAACTGTCTATCTATTTATTTATCTCTGTTTACCCATCTATCTAGCTGTCTATCTATTTATCTGTCTGTCTATCTATCTGTCTGTCCATCTATTTATTCATCTATCTGTCTGTCCATCTAGCGGTCTGTCTATCTATCTATATTGATCTATCTATCTGTCTGTCTATCTATCTCTATCCATCTATTTATATATCTATCTATCCATCTGTCTGTCTGTCTGTCAATCTATACATCTATCCTTTAATTTGCAAGTAATTTACCTGATCAGATGTTAAAACACTCTGCAAAGATAAGTTAGCATCTGAGACAGATGTTTCACTCAACAAGTTTTTTGCAAAAAGTGTACAGTGGCATACAAGTGTATTTATTTGCATTGTTAACTTCAACTGTAGTCATTATGATCCACAGAATATGCTAAATGTATTAATATTTATAGACACTGCATGCATACAATAAACTTCTAAAGCTTAATTATACAAAAGAGCTTTCACGTTTGTTGTGTTCAACAGACCAGAAGTAAACTTTTGTGATTAGCACCCTCTTCAATCAACACCGCAGGGACTGTCCTTTTTTCTTTTAAATATTAATCTGTAGCTGGGCTTTATTCTCTCATTAGCATCAGTGTTTGCTCCTCTTTATTAACCACTGCATGCTGTGCATTCAGCTCACCCACGCAAACAGAGAAACAGATACAGAAAAAACATGACTTTTCCTCTCCCGGTCTAGTCCAACACAAGGGATCAATCATTCTGTTTCTTCTTCAGCCAGATAATTACATTGCTAGAGAAATGAGATTTAAAGAAAGAAAGGAAAAAAAAAAACAATTTCACACAGTAAGCCCTTCATCTGTAGGTTTACTGGCTTGTTATTCTTTCATGCTTGCTGTAATAAATATAGAATATTGGTACATTTAGTTACATGCAGAGCTGTTTTATTCAGGAATAACTGAACACCCGCAGTTTGATTAATATATATAAAAAAGCCATTTTAAAAACACTAATGTACATAATTTACTGTTTATTACCAGTTCAAAAGCTACTTGACATATTATTTTATTTACAACCTTTTACACAGCATGGTCAAGACTCAAACTGTGTGAATAAAAAAACTCAGACTTTGTTTTTAAGCAAAACCAAAGATTAGTACATGAGACATGCTGTTTTATACCAAACTCTGGGTCCAAGCTAACGTGAGTCCACAATTAAAGTGTAAACATGCTCAAAGTTGCCGTATTTATATTTTTTGATCGAGTGTATTTTAAGAAAACACACAAAGTTATACTTTTAATTAATAAGTACATTTATTTACAACCCCAAATCAGAAATAGATGGGACAGTATGGAAAATGCAAATAAAATAAAAATGCAGTGTTCCTTATATTTACTTTGACTTTTATTTGATTGCAGACACTTCTGTCCGCCATCTTTTCAAAATAAAAGCTGAAACACTAAATCACTTGGTATCCTTGGTGCCACAACATCTTTTAAGTGTTGTGAAAAGGAATGTCAACATTACAAAGTGGTAAATGCTTTACTGTCCTAACTTTTTTTGGAATGTGTTGCAAGTCTGAAATGCAGGAATGAATGTTTATTAATAAATTAAATGAAGTTGAGCAGATAAAACATGAAATATTTCAGGTTCATCAAATAAATGCAATCAAATAAAAGTCAAAGTAAATGTAAGAAACTCTGTTTTTTATTATTTGTATTATCCCTGCTGTCCCAACTTTTTCTGATTTAGAGTTGTATTTATTCGGATTTACCTCAACTTTTTACACACTTTTGTTACATTTATGACAGAAACGGTAGTTAGTCGTTAGACTAGTTTTATCAGTTTTTTTAAAAATGCATTTTCTCCCCCTTTTCTCCCTTTAGCGCTTCTAATTGCCCAATTGCATCGTGCTTCCTCTCCGCCTATGCCGATCCCTGCTCTGACCGAGGAGATCGAAGCTAACCCACGCCCCCCGACACGTGGGCAGTAAGCTGTATGCATCTTATCACCCACACATTGACGAGTGTTGTGCCACCTAGCGTTGTGTACGGAGAGACACACCCTAAGAGCACTCTTTCCTCATCTCTGTGTAGGCGCCTCTAATCAGCCAGCAGAGGTCGTAATTGCACCAGTCTGACAGAGAGAGACCCCATCCGGCTTAGTCCCGCCCATCTGAACAACAGGCCAATCGTTGTTCATGTGACCGCTCAGCCTCAGTCGGCAAGGCAGAGCTGAGATTCAGTACGATGTATTGGAGATCCCAGCTCTGGTTGCAGTGTGTGTTTTTTTACCGCTGCGCCACCTGAGCGGCCCCCCTCAGTTTTTAATGTACTGTAAGAGGAAACCCATGCAGACACAGGGAGAACATGCAAACTCCACAAAGAAAGGACCCAGACTGATGTGAGGTTACAGTGCTACTCAACAAGCCATCATGCCGCCTAATTAGTACATTAAAGAAACCTAAAGAAGTATGTCACAATCATTTCATTACAGGAAAAGTACAGATACAGAACTAATCTGATAGATTTAAACTATCTGAGGTGCAAATTTGCTAATCACACTAAAATAAATGTGATTTTTTTTCCAGCAAAATTTCAGTGTGTTTTCCTACCAATACCAATCTAATCATTAATTCTATTATGCAATGCTTGGAGCCCTCAGTTGCGGCCTATAGCGCCAGTCAATCTTCAACCTCCCTTCTAAGGGAGTAATTAAAGGCAAAGCAATAATTACCATTTGATTGTTTAAATAAACTCTCCTTGAAGTGTAATTCAGAGCAAATAATGTCTAGGTATATCATCAATCTGAATATTTATATAATCTGAATCTGGTATTTACTGAAGCGAGAGAATTTAACCAGCACTGCTTGTGTATGCAGCTTAAGGTGGACATGAAACTCCCTAATTCTGAGTCTTGTACAGAATTAAGTGTGTTAGATATGTTTTGGGGGAACATGTGTAAAATGATAATGTTATATTATAAAATATTGATGTTTTGTACTAAATTACGCTTTCGCTCTGGCTCGCCACCATGTTGCCATAGCATCGGTGACTATGGGTGTGTTCGAAAACCTAGTGAGCTACCTTGCTGTCTTACTGCCTACATAGGCAGCTGCTTATAGTAAGTAGAGAGGATTCTCATAAGTCATTGACTTATAAGTCAGGTTATTCGAACGTGCTACTTAGACAGTGATTCTGTCAGATTTCGCTTACTAAGCTAACACAGTTAGCCTCATGCCATTCAAACCAATGGGATGAGGTGGCACAACACGTTAGTATGTCAACTAACATCTTCCTCCGTGTCCCGAAAACGGTTAAATTTGCTGACAAATCCGAACGTGCAAACAAATCACACGTGTGCAAGTTTATATAAATAAAAATTCAATGATAATTTATTTACGTTTGAAAATAATTCGTTGCTCCATATTGTTCGCCATATTTGGTTTTTTTTGTGAGAAAAATTGTGTCGCACTGAATGCTGGGATTGCCTTCTCCGCTAATACACGATTGTTGCACTGATTTTTGCTCGCCGACTGGTCGGCGCTAGGTTTGCCGGCTCGGGAGCAACTCGGCGATCGCTCTGTGATCTAAACTCGGCTCTCAATCATTATGTGTGAACTACTCAACAACTCAATCTAAGCCGAGCACTTGGCGACCGAAGAGAGATATGAGTGATATGTCGAACAGCCAATGAGAACGCAAGTTACGGTGTGAGGGGAAACGCAGGGGAGAAGTTGTAAACAGGTGGGACAGGGGCTTAATATAGTTTATATCAGAATACATCGGCACACACACAAGCTTTACAGTATTTCTGACCTTATCGTTCTCTACAAAACGTAACACCAACGTTGCATTGCAAAAAATATTTATTAACCTCCAACTCACTACAGAACTAACAATCCATGCTGCTCGCATAACCAAATCCACTCAGATTCATTTATTTTTTTTCTCCTTGATTTTACGCTGCACATCAGCGCACAAACTTTGATTGCTCGCTACTTGTTGACGTGCATTTTTGGACGTGGTATCATTAAACCTCTCGTCACTTCTCGCGTTACTAAACATAGTTTGGTAGACCAGAGAAGCTCGCCTGCGATTTCAGTTGGTGATAGATGGTGTAGTGTGACCCCCTATCGCCGATCAGTCGTGTAGTGTGAAAGCCACACCGATTTGAAAGACTCTCGATTACAAGAGATCCAGTCATGTAGTGTGAACTGTACAGCGACCTGACGACTTGGAAAGTCATGTAGTGTGAACTTGGCATAAGGTAGCATCGTTATTCTGTCAAAATATCATTCAGATTTAAGGTGCCTTACTAGACAGCATTTATTTATTTATTCTTTAATTTTTCCCCTTTTTCTCCCCCTTTAGCGCATCCAATTGTTCAGTTTGCATCGTGCTTCTTCTCTGTCTATGCCGAACTCTGCCCTGACCGAGGAGATCGAAGCTAACCCATATCCCCTCCGAAACATGGGCAGCAGCCAGATGCATTTTTGCCACCCACACATTGATGAGTGTGGCACCACCTAGCGTTGCATGCGGAGAGACTCACCCTAAGGGCACTCTTCCTCATCTCTGCGCAGGCGCCTCCAATCAGCCGGCAAAGGTCGTAATTGCATTCTGACAGAGAGAGACCCACATCCGGTTCTTTGTCCCATCCCCCAACTGAGCAACCGGCCAATCGTTGCTCATACAGCCACTCATCCTCGAACCGGTAAGGCAGAGCTGGTTGCAGCGTGTCTTTTTACCGCTGCGCCACCTGAGCGGCTACTAGACAGCATTTTATGGTATCTAAGAATTTGAACAGCCTCGTTCTCGGAAGCGAGCGTAGGATGACGTAAAATGCTGTCTAAGTAGAGAGCTCACTAGGTTTCTGAACACACCCTATGTCAGGGGTTGGTGAATTGGAAAATCAACCCGGAAAGACATCAGTTACAGTAAGTTGACTGGAATTTTGAGAAAAAAGTGCTTGAGACTTCAGTTACATGGCAGCAATCAAAACTGAACAGTGTTTTAAAAAGATTTAAAGCAGGATTTTTTAAACCCTGGGTTGCGACCCTGAAAAAAATGGGTCATAAAGAAAAATAATAATAAACATTAAATAAATATTAAATAAACTTGTAAGCCAATGCTCCCTTGTGGAGGCTTTATGTTAGGAGAGAAAGTAAGATGTATTGCTTGTGTTGCTTGCTATTTAGCAAGTAAGGAGGACAAACTGTACAAACTCAAGTTTGTGCAGAGAAGCAGCTGTCGGTACCCAACAGTTTGGCCCAAATGCAGACTGAGAGCAAGAGGATCTGCTGTCAGGAAGCATTTCAGTTACTAGACGCTCTGCTGTGAGAGGGACATCTCTGAAGTGTCCATGCTCTCCCATGACAAAGTCTGTGGGGAGACCCTGGAGCGACCCATCAGCAGCAGAAAAAGGAGTAGTGTTTGAAACATCAATGTGAATTAAACTTTTGTCTGTCGTCATAATAAATAATATAAATAAAAAGATGAATAAATAATACTTGGAAATTGGGAGGTAACCAAGCTCCCAAACCTGCAGTACATCCTAGTAATGTACTATCTCTGTTGCAATCAGGGAAACAATTTCACTCATTAAAACCCCTTGGTGGTCCCTAGCCCGTCGAATTTATATTATTGTGTTTCTCTGTATACTGTTACACCGTCAAATTATCATTGCTGGTAAACAAGGTACCTTTTGATAGCCTAAAATCTCTAGTTTTTAGCAACATAAACATTGAGCTTATTTTGTTTATAAGTTCTTTTAAAAACACAAAAGAATTGTAGGTCTGATAAATTCTGCCAGAAGTACAGCGTTTATATTTTGTAATATTATACAGCGGTACTTACATTAATACCGACAAAATGTATACCACACAAACCAGTACAATATCACAATCACATTTCTGCTGTTTGTTTTACTTCAAATACATTAGCATAAAAAATATCCCGGAAAAGTTTCATATCTGATAAAGCTCTGCCATCAATGAATAGCATGCAATGCATCAAAGCACTCGGTAAACAACATCACCGTGACAAAGTTATATCAAACAAAAGCATGAGAGCTAGACCAGCGCATACCTGGATCTGTTATCTTCAATCTGAGACCAGATTTATATCCATTAGTCATTCCATTCGAGATAAAATCCACTTTTTTGTAAATGTTTACATACACGGCGGCCATCTTGGATTGTGGCAAACCTATTTTATAACTTATAAAGGGGGGACTCTGGCTGCCTGTACAGACTATGAGAGAGTTCAACACTCCAAAAAACACTCAAATGTTATAAATAATGACTTTATAAAGTATAAATAATGCATTTTACACATTTTATCTGCAGTATAATCTGTTTATTCTGAGTTGGAAAGCTTTGGAGAGATTTGGAGATGAGCGAAAGGGTCATGGTGTTCCAGGTGCAATAACTCCAGATCAGAATGAGTTAGAGGCCTAAAATCTGGGCTGGTGACAGAAAACATATTTGCCTAAAACTCTCTAGTGTTGTTTAGGTGGTTGCAGACCTGCAGTCCTACTTATACTCACTGAAACTTTGGATTTTCAAAAAAAATTTAAAAAGCGCCTGCATTTTTGGTTTTTTTTTTTTTCATCAATTGAGCATAATAAAATATCATCATGGCATTTGACTGTGTTTTTCTGATACTTTAAGGGGTTTTCTATAACACTGAAGTATAATTTTTGTGTTATCTTATAAACTTTCTGAATGAGAAGCTTTAGAAACTAGATATGTCTTTCAGGCGAAAAATGCACAAAAATGGGCTGGACTGCCAAGGGGTTTTAAAGGGCAAGACAGAGAGGATGAAAAGGAACTTCTTTCTCGCAATGTTATTGTTATTCGGAAATAACATTGCGAGAAAGAAGCTCCTTTTCATCTTCTCTGTCTTTTATCCCCTCAGCCATAATAGTGAGTAGGAGCACCCACTTCGAGTATAAATACAGACCAATATAAATACAGACATTTTATCCCCATAGCTGATGTGTTAGAAGCAGGAAAAATGGGCAAGCGTAAGGATTTGAGCGAGTTTGACAAGGGCCAAATTGTGATGGCTAGACGACTGGGTCAGAGCATCTCCAAAACTGCAGCTCTTGTGGGGTGTTCTCAGTCTGCAGTGGTCAGTATTTATCAAAAGTGGTCCAAGGAAGGAACAGTGGTAAACCGGCGACAGGGTCATGGGCGGCCCAGGCTCATTGATGCATGTGGGGAGCAAATGCGAGCTACTGTAGCTCAAATTGCTGAAGAAGTTAATGCTGGTTCTGATAGAAAATATCAGAATACACAGTACATCACAGTTGCAGGGCTGTTTTGGCAGCAAAAGGGGGACCAACATAATATTAAGAAGGTAGTCATAATGTTATGCCTGACTCGTGCAGGTGAAAAATGGTGCCGGAGGGGGCGTATGTCAGTTGAGAGGCATCCTCAGTCAGCGGTGAAGGGTCGAATCAGTATAGAGCATGCAATCAGGGTAATTGGACACGACTAGGGGAGAAAAATTGGGGGGGAAAAGTGGGGAAAAATAGAAAATAAAAAAAAAAATGAAAAAGAAGAGCTAATGTTTGCTATTTTCATGGAAACTTCCACCTCTGTCTTAATGTAGCCGTTTTCCCCAGCAATAATAAAAAAAAAAACAATTGATTTTATTCCTTCTTATGCAATAGTTACCACTGTGCCTAAATGATTTTGCCAAGCGATGTATTCCCATTAGGGAAGAGGTTGTATTGCAACACAGGGCAGCTAGGCATGAATTCTGGCAGATTTTGCTGTTCCTGTCTCTTTCGCTCTTGTGACAGTCCAAAAGAAATAAAAAAAAGAAAGGAAACGGAGGTGGGGCGAATGAGAGGAATCCTGCCAAAAGAGCCAGCTCCCCCACCTGCTACTGCCAGTGTGAGCCAAGACTGAGAGCTTCATCCACCTACACATATACACTTTCACACAGAAGCACACATATGCACACGGACTTACACAAACAACTCACTGTGAGAAAATCATAGAGTCTGGCTAAGCTAATTTCTACAAAAAAAAGAGTACACTTTAATTACACCTGAGCTCAACAGTGCTCATGAACAGCTGTGCTTTACTGAGATTACTGAATGGCATTCAACACATTTTCAATTAAATTATGAAGATTTCTTATAAATTGTCACACAATTCTACACTTACTGTCCATTTTATCAGCTCCACTTACCATATAGAAGCACTTTGTCCATCTGTTTCTCTACATACTATTTTAGCCTGCTTTCACCCTGTTCTTCAATGGTCAGGACCCCTACAGCGTAGTGAGTCATGCTCAGCACTGCAGTGACACTGACATGATGGTGGTGTGTTAGTGTGTGTTGTGCTGGTATGAGTGGATCACACAAAGCAGTGCTGCTGGAGTTTTTAAATACCGTGTCCACTCACTGTCCACTCTATTAGACACTCCTACCTAGTCGGTCCACCTTGTAGACGTAAAGTCAGAGACGATCGCTCATCTATTGCTGCTGTGTGAGTTGGTCATCTTCTAGACCTTTATCAGTGGTCACAGGATGCTGCCCATGGGGCGCATCAGTCCAGCAGTGACAGTGAGGTGTTTAAAAACTCCAGCAGCGCTGCTGTGTCTTATCCACTCATACCAGCACAACACACACTAACACACCAGCACCATGTCAGTGTCACTGCAGTGCTGAGAATGATCCACCACCTAAATAATACCTACTCTATGGTGGTCCTGTTGGGGCCATGACCATTGAAGAACAGCATGAAAGGGGGCTAACAAAGTATGTAGGGAAACAGATGGACTACTGTCAGTAATTGTAGAACTACAAAGTGCTTCTATATGGTAAGTGGAGCTGATAAAATGGACAGTGAGTGTAGAAACAAGGAGGTGGTGTAATGTTATGGCTGATCGGTATATACATACACAACATGGTCAGTAGTTTGTGAATAATACCTACTCTGTGGTGGTCCTGGGAGAGTCCTGACCATTGAAGAACAGCATGAAAGGGGGCTAACAAAGCATGCAGAGAAATCGATGGACTACAGTCAGTAATTGTAGAACTACAAAGTGCTTCTATATGGTAAGTGAAGCTGATAAAATGGACAAGGAGGTGGTTTTTATGTTATGGCTGATCCATGTATGTTTATTAGAGAGCTGCAGTAAGTAGTGCGTGTTTGGGTTGGCTGAACTTGCACACAGTTGCAAAATCACATATTCATCAAAGTTTACTCAGTGTTTGCCTCTTATGTAATCTGGTAAAGAACAAATCTGTGTAACAGAGTATACTACCAGCAAGAAGAGTATAAAAACAAACTTCTACCAACCAGGCAGAGGAACTTTTCAGGAGAAACAAAAGCAAAATATGAAGAGGTTCTTCTTCGCTTTAGGTATGTTCAATGTTTATACAATATTATTCTAGCCAGGCCTGTTTGGGTCAAATATTTCAAATGTATTGATATTTAATACATAGACTTTTTAAAGGCAATTGATTATACATCTACAGCATCTGCTGGTGCAATCAAACATAAAATAATTAAATGCCTACAAGATAAAACCAAATAATAATGTGATTTTAAACAGATTATAATCATGATTTGGTACAAAAGCAGCATCCAGGAATGGCTGAGTCTTTCATGAGCAAAGATGATCAGAGGATCTCCAGTTTATCAACAAATGTGTGAGAAAATTATTTCAATTTTTAAAAACAATGTACCTCAAATAAAGATGGGAAGGGATTTGCATATTTCTCCATCTACAGTGTATAATATCATTAAATAATTAAAGAAGTCTGACAGGATTTAAGTGTGTAAAAGGCAAGGGCGCAAGCTTAAGTTGAACACCTGCATCAAGAACCGTCATTCATTAATAGCTGATATAACCACATGGGTGAGGGATTACTTTGGCACCTTTGTCAAGCACTACAATACAGAGTTACATGCACAAATGCCACTCAAAATTTTACTGTGCAAAAAAGAAGCCTTATGTTAACCATGTCCAGAAGTGTCATCAACTTCTCTGGGCTCAGAGGCATCTAGGATGGACCATCACACAGTGGAAACATGTATTGTGGTCAGATGAATCAGCATTCCAGGTCTTTTTTGGAAAAAAAATGAACGCTGTGTGCTCCGGACCAAAGACAGAAAGGACCATCCAGACTGTTATCAGCAACAAGTCCAAAAGGTAAAAGGTCATTTACACTTCTGTGATGTAGCATTAATGCAGAATGGTACACTGATATTTAAGAGCAACATATGCCGCCTTCAAGACGTAAATTGATTTTTTAACAAGAAACAGCAAAACCACATGCTGCACACATTACAAAAGCATGACTGCAGAGGAATGGGTATGGGTACTATACTGGCCTCCCTGCAGTCCTGACCCATCCCCGATATAGAATGCTTTTAAAACAAAAAAAATGACACCCTGTATTGTTGCACATCTTAAGACGTGTTTGAAGGAAAAATGGGACAAAGTAACACCTCAAACCCTTGATCGCTTGGTATACTCAGAGACAAAATGTCTATTAAGTGTTGTGAGAGGAAATGGCAACATTACAAAGTGGTAAATGCTTTACCGTCCCAACCTTTTTTGGAATGTGTTGCAGGAATGGATGTGTATTAACAAATGAAATGAAGTTGACCAGACAAAACATGAAATATCTCAGGTTCATCCTGTCTGCAATGAAATAAAAGTCAAAGTGAATGTAAGGAACACTGCATTTTTTTATAAAGAAAACTTAAGTACCCAAAGGATGAACACCCACACATCAGGTGAACATGCTGTGGTTTTACTCTGATGCTATTTGTGGGCAGTTTAAAACAACTACAATGTTACTGCTACACAAAATGTAAAATCGTTGATATCCATAAAGCAAATAAAGTTACAAATTTGAAGTCATGTTATTAAATACAGAACTTATTGAACTCTTGTTACTCTAGTCTTGTAAAAAAATATAAAAAACATGGGCTCAGTTTCAGCTACCTACCATAAGAACATAAAAGCTTAGCAATGATGGTTTGATCATTGTTGTGCATGTTCTCTGAAGTTCTCTTCTTAGGTGCAGCTCGGAGCGAGGACTACACCCGGATGAATTCCACTGACTGCCCTTCACCTCACTGGTCCTTTGAGGAGTTCTCAGAAAAACTTACGGTACCACTGCCAATATTTTACTAGAATTCAAAGTTAAGAAAATAAAATTAAAATTAAAATAAGTTGAGTGAATAAAAGAGAAAAAAATGAAATAAAAGTACTGAGTGAACATATACACTGCTCAGATTTAAAATTAATCATCACAGTATAACACCAAGTCAGTTAAGCTTCAGGGATATCAATTTGGGGTGGCAAGGTGGTGCAGTGGGTCCAATTGCCAGACTGCGTCATGCTTCCTCTCCACCAATGCCGATCCCCACTCTGATTGAGGAGAACGAACCTAACCCACGCCCCCTCCGACACGTGGGCAGCAGCCGTATGCATCTTGTCACCTACATTTGACGAGTGCAATGCGGATCAGCACTGTGTACAGAGAGACACACCCTGACAGCACTCTTTTCCTGTCTCTGTGCAGGCGCCATTAATCAGCCAGCAGAGGTCGTAATTGCATCAGATATGAGAGAGTCCCCATCCGGCTTTAATATCCCACCCCTATCTGAACAACAGGCCAATCGTTGTTCATGTAGCCGCTCAGCCCAGCCGGCAGGCAGAGCTGAGACTCGATACGATGTATTCAAGATCCCAGCTCTGGTGTTCCAGCGTGTGTTTTTACCGCTATGCCACCTGAGCTTCTGTGTGGAGTTTGAATGTTGAATTGAACATTGAATGACGTTGATCGGCCTTGACATTTACATTTTACACTTTCGGCATTTAGCAGACGCTCTTATCCAGAGTGACTTACAGATGTGCTTCCAAAGTAAACATTTCCTACTCTAGTTTAAGTAAACAACAATCCGAGGATACAAATCTGCTGAAACCCTGTTAGAGCAATTTTTTTTTTTTTTTTTTTACTTTTCTTTAAATAAGATGCTATAGAAGGTAAGTGCATGTTATTGCTCAGCCTAAGTGCTTAGTAAATCGTTTTTTGAAGAGTGAGAGACTCAGATGTTTCAAAAATATTACATTAATTATTATAATTGACTATAGAACTAAATTATAAACGGGATATTCCGCTAGCACACCAGCGCAGAGATTCTTAGCTCCTTGGTTCGAAACTCAGCATTGCCATCAGTCGGCTGAGCGCCATATAGTGGGCATAATTGGACATACCTGCAGCAGACACGGTTCTGCTATGGTGGGATGACCGGACTAGGTGGGATGACCGGACTAGGTGGGTGGGGTCTTCAAATGCAGTGTAAGGAACCTGATTGGCAGATAGAGAGGCACCTGTGCAGTAAGCATGGGTGAAAAAGGGTTCTGCACGTGGGTCGGAGGAGGCATGAGCAGCAATATACCCACCTCGACTGCAATCAGGGATCCTCCAGCAGCAGGACACAAATTGACTACACTAAATTGGGAGAAAATGCATAAATAAAATAAAAATAAATAAATAAATAAATTATAGAACCTTTTACACCACCGGGCTGCAGACCGGTACCGGTCCGTGGGTTATTAATTAATGGGCCGCACAGAAAAAATAAATAATTCGAGATCGCTACAAAAAGCAATTAAATTTTCAACGCTCTTCAGGGTGTTTTTGTCTTATCACCACTAGGTGGGAGCAGCGTCTCGTTGCAGCGAAAAAGCTCAGGATTTACACCGATTTGTCATTCTATAGTTATTCTATTTTAAATCCTCCTGCCCCCACCGGTCCGTATAATTATATCTTTTTTTCCCCCAACTTTCTCCCCTAATCTAGTCATGTCCAGTTACCCTGGTTATGTCCTCAATACTGATTCGACCCTTCACTGCTGACTGAGGACGCCTCTCAACTGACATACGCCACTGACGAGCCCCACTGACGAGCACTGTGTACGGAGGGCCACACCCCCATCAGCGTTATTCCTCAGCCCTGTGCAGGCGCCATCAGTCAGCCAGCAGGGGCCGCAGTTGCACCAGTTATGAGGACCTATGGTCCGACTTTTTACCCCTATGAACAACAGCCAATCGTTGTTCATGCAGCCGCCCAGCCCAGTCGGAAAGGCAGAGCTGAGTTTCAATACGATGTATTCGAAACCCCAACTCTGGTGTGCTAGCGTACTTTTTTTTACCGCTGCGCCACCTGAGCGGCCGTGAAATTATATCTTATATGAAACCGGTCCGTGGTGCAAAAAAAGTTGGGGACCACTGTTTTACACCATCAAAGTCTAATAATCTAATCTATAATTGCATATTTTTGACCCAGTACATTTTCAGAAAACCCAGACTAATCTTATTAGGAAATCATTCATTCAGAGAAAGGAACAACTCTGGAAACTATACAATCTGCTATGACATGTCCTTATAAGTGTATGTAAACTTCAGACTATATACATTTAGCAGATGCTTTTATCCAAAGTGTAATGCAATGAATTGGTGTTGGTTGCCTCGCAGCTATTTGATCAATAGTCTAATGCTTTTACCTGTGAGCCATCACTGCCCTTGTTTACCACTTGCATTCCAAAACAGGTCTCAGACGAGTGTATCAAGTCTCTGGCTAACCAATGGACGTCCACTCAGTACGCAGCCATAATAGACAACATGAACAGACTCACAAGCTTTTTCAGAAAACAAGCAGGAGGTGAATAAAAATATACATATACATATAGCTAGCATACAGTCTTTGAAAATTGCTCCCAAAAAATAACCAGGGTTTTATTTTTTTACAGTTTGTAAGGGTGCTATACCTGCAGAGTGCCCGACTCCGGCGGTTCACATTAACGGAGGGCTGGTGTGTGTATCCTCTGAGGGGAGGCGCTTCTGCAAACCAATGTGCAATGAGGTACAAAAATATAATAATGACCATAATGCTCTTGACCTTTGCAAATAGGACACTACAGATGGTGAAAACAAGGACTCAGTAGGATGAGTCGAAAGCACCACCTTGTGGAGACAGAGAGAGTGGATTACAGTATACAGAGTAATATTCAACATACTGTATTAAATGTTAGAGTACACAACTCTGGTAACTCTGGAACTGATAAAATGAAGTCAGCTATAAAAATGGGTATGGTAGTGATGGTCAAATGACATGGATATGGAAAAACAAGTCAGTTACAACCATCACTAAGCTACAATTGATGAAAGCCTTGGTCTGTCCATTAGCCACATATGGATTAAGAAGAAAAATGTAGGGATGTCCCGATTACGTTTTTTTGTTCCCGATCCCGATCATTAATTTTGATCCCGATCCGATACCGAGTCTCAAACCGATACTTGTATTTTCTAGATATTGTCTAGATAAGAACTAGATAATACTGTTCACACAGTGCACACTTCAAGTACATTACAGTTATTCAAATTAATCCAATGTATATGTTTAACAACTGAATAGCTCTGCAGTGCTGTAGGAAGAAAATTGCCTGCATCCAAGCTATTGCTTAATGTTCTTTTATTTATACAAAATAAAAGTAAACAAACTTAGTGCAGCATTGTAGTTGTAAAACTAGAACACTCAAAATGAAGTGAAGGTTCTTTTTGAGAAAAATCAGCATCTCTGCCGTGTTAGCGGACAGCCGGTTCCTCTTCTCATCATATAATAATAAACTCGCTGTATTCGACTGAGTGTTTATTTTTTAGGTGCCGTATCAAATTGGTAGTAATTGTAGAATGTTTGGTTAAATGATATCTGGTTTGTTTCTTATGAGCCACCGTACTTGTATGCGTGTTGTTACTGTAACAAACTTTTCTGTGGTTGTATTGTGACAATGGTTTGATGGACGTTTCTACGCGAAGTGAGTGTGTTTTGACCCTTTGGGGCTTCCATAGTGCATGGAATAGCGTGCTTGGCTAACGCGATGACTCTAGCTGTCCGCTATTCGGTACCGTAACAGAAGAAGTTAATAAAGTGTTATGCTCCCGACAATCTGTGAATATACCGTGTATTTATTTCTTTATTAAGCAAGTGCATCACTACGTTGTTTTGTAAACCGGAGTGATCCTTGACTCACACACCATATAAATAGTAAAATTTTACAGTAATCAACGCAGCTCTGGTACTACCGCCTCGTGAAACACTCGCCTTGCAGACATTACACTTCGCTGTTGGACTTGTTTCACTTTCCCAATTTAAAGTATTTCCACACAGCGGACATGCTGACGTAAAACAAAGGATCGGGCTTAGGATCGACCTTAGTAAAGCCGATACCGATCAGTTAAAAAATGCCTAAAAAAATATCTTTGAGATCGGATCGGGACATCCCTAGAAAAATGCATTCAGGTTTTTGAGAACAAATTCATCACAAACCTGCAAAAATCTCACAGAGGAAGATGACGACCACTGAGCAAGTTTACAAAACAGCCAGAACAGAAAAGTAGCTACGTAACCACATTTGGTCCTGCACCCACATGACAACATTGAAGGCAGTGTTATGACAGGACTGGTGCAAAGACTCAATAATAAGACCAATAATAATTATATGGAACATCATGGATTGACATCATCACAAGGTGGATTGCAATTTCTTAGACAATATTACAGAAAGGTTGAACAATTTGCAATCAAAGAGGCAACTGGGAATGAGAAAGTTACTTTTTTTTTAAATAATACACTATATGCCTTTTAGGGAGGCCTGGTGGCTCGGTGGGTAGTACTGTTGCCTCATAGCAAGAAGGTCCTGGGTTTGATCCCCAGACAGGTCCTTTCTGTGTGGAGTTTGCATGTTCTCCCTGTGTCTCCTCTGGGAGTTCCAAAAACATGCAGTCAGGTTAATTGGAGACACTGAATTGCCCTGTAGGTGAATGGGTGTGTATGTTTGTGTGTGTGTGTGTCTGCCCTGCGATGGACTGGCATCCCATCCAGGGTGTTACTGTGTGCCTTGCGCCCATTGAAAGGCTCCAGCACCCACCCCCGGGTGAGTGAGTATATACTTTTTATCTTCCAGGGCTATGACTTCTCCTTTCTGAGGACATCAAGGCTCTACGAGGAATGCAGCAACTCCACCAAGCACAAGTGGACAACCCAGTATATAGGAGGCCATGAGCTGGCTGAGTGTAACGGTAAGTACCTAGTTAAAAACTTAATTTGAATGCTATTTTTGCCAGCACAGCATTTTTTTATTGTATAAAGAAGTTTAAAATAGATTCCTTAGAAAGAACAAATTTTATTGTAGCATATTTTCTCGAATACTTTTGCATAATAAATGTATTTATTTATTGCTGAAATTAACATACTGAAAACAAATAGAACATATACCAAATGTTTTATTTTAAAAATTTCTAATATATTAAATCCTGCAAATAAACTTTACATGTGCTGTATGAATATTTTAGACCCCACATCACTTCAAGAAAAAAGAGACAAAAAATGACTATAAAAACTTTAAATAATATAGAAAAATAAATAAATGTATATCCTGACTTTCATTATAGAACTTTTGACTTGACCGTTTAGTTTTTCTCTTTCACCCTACAGAGTCTACTGTTCAGATATCTGGTGCAAGTTCAGCCTACTTTCCCAAGGGCCAAGACTGCTGGAAAACTAAAAGTGAGCAAGCAATGGAGAAGAAGATCATAAAGTTTTTTAAAGATGAGCTGAGTGCTAACAACATTAAAGGACCTTTCATCCATTCCTGTGTCCTCTGTGGATAAAAGCAACAAAGCAACGTTCCAGTCGTTCATCGCTGATTAATTATACCAGGTTTTTTCCTGTGATTAAATGTGCAACAGCTATTACTTGGATAAAAAATAAAACATAGAAATTCTTTCAATAAATTTGTAGTTGATTCTCTGATCATTTTCTGCATGTGGCATACATACAGTACATAAAAATAAAAGCCACATTGCTGGTATCCTGAGTTCTGGGGGTTTGAATTCCAGGCTGGGCTCAAAATGCACATAAAGTAAACCTAAAGTAAGAAAAGTAAATGTAGCCACCGGGGACACACACATTAGTGCAACCTTAGTGCCCACCTCAAGCCTGGATAAATAAAAGGGTTGTGTCAGGAAGGGCATCCGGCATAAAAACTGTGCCAATTCAGATATACAGATGCTCTGACAGAAGCAGCTGAAAAGAATCATCAGTGATAAAGATTTGTGAATATATACACCGACAAGGCATAAAATTATGACCACTGACAGGTGAAGTGAATAACACTTACACTGTGTTCCAAATTATTATGCAAATAATATTTTCTCAGATTTTCCAAAATTACCTATATGAATTGCAGTCATTGTAATTTTCCAGTCATCAACTATTAGAGTACAATTGAAAGGTTTTTGAACAAACTGCCAATGATAACAGTATATTTTTAAAAAAAATAAAACACTCAAAATGCACTCAAAATGCATGTTCCAAATTATTATGCACAGCAGAGTTTTCAACCTTTTCATTTTTATAAAGAACAAAAAAATGGTCATTTGTGAAATTATAAGCATTAGCAGGTTATTACAAACTGAAATCAAACAGTTTTCAAGTCAAAACTTTATTCTAGGTGATGTTACATTTGCACATAGGACCCCTTGTTCGAAAGGAGCTTCTGAACTCTCTCGTCCATTGAATTTGTCAGGTTTTGGATGGTATCTGCTTCAATTGTTTTGCATGAGGACAGAATACCCTCCCAGAGCTGTTGCTTAGATGTGAACTGCCTCCCGCCATCATAGACACTCCTTTTGATGATGCTCCAGAGGTTCTCAATGGGGTTGAGGTCAGGGGAGCATGGGGGCCACACCATAAGTTTGTCCCCTTTTATGCCCATAGCAGCCAGAGATGCAGATGTGTTCTTTGCAGCATGAGACGGTGCATTATCATGCATGAAAATGATCTTGCTGCGGAATGCATGGTTCTTCTTCTTGAATCATAGCAGGAAGTGCTGTTTGAGAAACTCCACATACATTATGGAGGTCATCTTTACCCCTTCAGGGATCCTAAAGGAGCCGACAATCTCTCTCCCCATGATTCCAGCCCAAAACATTACTCCACCTCCTCCTTGTTGGCGCCGTAGCCTTGTTTGCATGGGCTGTCCATCAACCAGCCATCCTCCACTCCATCCATCTGGACCATCGAGCGTTGCACGGCACTCATCGGTGAACAAAACAGTTTTGAAGTCAGTCTTCATGTATTGTTTGGCCCACTGGAGCCGTTTCTGCTTGTGTGCAGTGGAGAGAGGAGGTCGACAGGATGGCTTACGCACAGCTGCAAACCTCTGAAGGACCCTGCATCTTGTTGTTCGGGGGACGTTGGAGGCACCAGCAGCTTCAAAAACTTGTCTGCTGCTATGACAAGGCATTTTTGCAGCTGCTCTTTTAAGCTGACGTAATTGCCTGTTGGAAAGAGTCCTCAATTTTCCCTTATCAGCACGCACACGTGTGTGCTCTGAATCAGCTACATACTTCTTGATTGTGCGATGATCACGATGAAGTGTCTTGGCAATGTTGATTGTAGTCATGCCTTGACCTAAACACTCCACAATTTGTTGCTTCTCAGCAGCCGACACATCCTTTTTCTTTCCCATTTTGGCTGAAAATGTAGGCTGCTTAATAATGTGGGACAGCCTTCTTAAGTAGTCTTGCCTTTAATTGGACACACCTGCCAAACTAATTAGCACAGGTGTCTGCAATTGCTTTCAGTGATATAAAGAGCCCTGACACACATCACCATCAATGAGTTTAACTGACAAACAAAAAAAATTCTTACCTTATCACTCCTAAACACTTTTTGCATAATAATTTGGAACACAGTGTATATATATGGGTGGGATATACTAGGCAGCAAGTGAACATTTTATAATCAAATTGTGATGGCTAGACGACTGGGTCAGAGCATCTCCAAAACTGCAGCTTTTGTGGGGAGGTACTGGTCTGCAGTGGTCAGTATCTATCAAAAGTGGTCCAAAGAAGGAACAGTGGTAGACCGGCGACAGGGTCGTGGGAGGCCAATGCTCACTGATACACGTGTGGAGCGAAGGCTGGCCAGTGTGGTCCGATCCAACAGACGAGCTACTGTAGCTCAAATTGCTGAAGAAGTTAATGCTGGTTCTGATAGGAAGGTGTCAGAATACACAGTGCATCACAGTTTGTTGCGTATGGGGCTGCATAGCCACAGACCAGTCAGGGTGCCCATGCTGACCCCTGTCCACCATTGAAAGCGCCAACAATGGGCACGTGAGCATCGGAGCACTGGACCACAGAGCAATGGAAGAAGGTGGCCTGGTCTGATGAATCACGTTTTGCATGTGCACCGCTTGCCTGGAGAACACATGGCACCAGGATGCACTATGGGAAAAAGGCAAGCCGGCAGACGCAGTGTGATGCTTTGGGCAATGTTCTGCTGGGAAACCTTGGGTCCTGCCCGTAGACTTGGTCTCCAAATTCCCAAGATCTCAATCCAACTGAGCATCTGTGGGATGTGCTGGACCAACATGTCCGATCCCTGGAGGCCCCACCTCACAACTTACAGGAGTTAAAGGCTCTGCTGCTAACTTCTTGGTGCCAGATATCACAGCACACCTTCAGGAGACTAGTGGCGGGCCAACACAATATTAGGAAGGTGGTTATAATAATACTTTGACCACACCCATTACAAATTGCATGAAACAGTTATTTCTGGTCAATGTCAGGAAGAAAACCCAAACTGTCATCTTATGCTCAGAGGTCTGCTGCATTTTTCCAGATGTTCAGATCCACAAAAGCACCAAAAAAACGGAACTGCCATGGATTAAGCCTGCTGGAACGGTAAAGTCAGCTTTACACTGACATATTTACACTGATATGAGCTTAGCGGTAGCTGTGCAAAACAAAAAACCTACAACACTATCGATCAAAGTGTTGCGTGACTATAATATCTCTGCTTCAGCCCTATTTTTATTTAATACCCTGAAATGTCATCTATAAAAACTACTTCAGATATTTATGACACTTCACAAACGATGTTAAAATAAAACAGGTATTAATCTTGGGAGATTTAACTTTATCTCCTATATGCTTTCATCCAGCAAAGTGATGCATACATTTGGGGGCCATAATGATAAAACTGATTTGTCCTCATGTCCAGATTTGATGACAACCCTCCACCCACTAGCCTGCTGGTTACTGACATTTTTATTCTCTCCAGTCTGTGACAGATGCCTGTAAGAACCTTGTCGATACTCCCTCACATAAACACCCACTTCTACACCGAGTTCATCCACAAGCCTAGTCCTGAGCTGTGAAAGAGATTTAGAGAGAGATTAAACTAGAAGTAGGTGATAAAAATGGAAAAAGTGTGTTTTTAAAATTTTAACACATGCAGGTGACCAAGCAGTAGTGTTGGGCAACTAAAATCCACCAAAACCTCTTTATTGTACCTTAGAATTTATTTCTAGGTATCTGGAGATGTTTCTTTAAATCACTGGGCATAATGCAGTAACATACACTGATCAGCCATAACATTAAAACCATCTCCTGGTTTCTACACACACTGTCCATTTTATCAGCTCCACTTACCATATAGGAGCACTTTGTAGTTCTACAATTACTGACTGTAGTCCATCGATTTCTCTGCATGCTTTGTTAGCCCCCTTTCATGCTGTTCTTCAATGGTCAGGGTGGTGGATGATTCTCAGCACTGCAGTGACACTGACATGTTGGTGGTGTGTTAGTGTGTGATGTGCTGTATGAGTGGATCAGACACAGAAGTGCTGCTGGAGTTTTTAAATACCGTGTCCACTCACTGTCCACTCTATTAGACACTCCTACCTAGTTGGTCCACCTTGTAGATGTAAAGTCAGAGACGATCGCTCATCTATTGCTGCTGTTTGAGTTGGTCATCTTCTAGACCTTTATCAGTGGTCACAAGACGCTGCCCACGGGGCGCTGTGACAGTGAGGTGTTTAAAAACTCCATCAGCGCTGCTGTGTCTGATCCACTCATACCAGCACAACACACACTAACACACCACCACCATGTCAGTATCACTGCAGTGCTGAGAATGATCCACCACCCAAATAATACCTACTCTGTAGTGTCCTGTGGGGGTCCTGACCATTAAACAGGGTAAAAGCAGGCTAAAAAAGTATGTAGAGAAACAGATGGACTACAGTCAGTAATTGTAGAACTACAAAGTGCTTCTATATTGTAAGTGGAGCTGATAAAATAGACAGTGAGTGTAGAAACAAGGAGGTGGTCATAATGTTATGCCTTGTCGGTGTACCTCTGACAGGACACTGTGGGCCACAGTAAATTGTACAGTTCTGATGAGCTGTTACTGTTAATAGTGAATGTTACAATCAAGCAATAAATTATTGAGAAGCAGGCAGAGTAAAAACATCATTTCACTATTTAATCAACCTTCACAAAAATAATTGTGAATAAATAATATTATTAAATAATAATTGTGCATTAATAATATTAAAAATAAAATATAATATTAAAAATAAAATAAAATAATATTACTTATTTAAAAAAAAGTCACATCAGAAGCTTTTGCAGTTTAACAAGCAAAGCTTTAGATGTGACTGATGTGAGTGCATCACTCAAAGTCTTGTATTTCTCTGTGTGTTTAGTACCTTAATGAAGGTTGTAAAATTAAATTGTAATCCTTAAACACAGAGGTCTGTTCTCCACAAACTAAACACAGGGCTTTACATCTGACTTCAGTAAATAAATATTTAGAAGTCCATGTCTTGTTACAAACTCGTATATTTTGTATTAATGGCACTCAGAGTTCTGTTCAACACATGAACACACGGAGAAGCTGGATACACACAAACTTAAAGTGAAGGAAAAAAGTCCCTTGAAAATAAAACAATGCTATTGTACTGCATGTATGACGTACATTTATTTACATCTGATTTCTAATTACTACTGACCTCATGACCGATTGGGGACAGCTAAAGGGCTGAATGTGGGGCCAAACAACACCAAACAAAGTTTGGTAAGGATGGCTGGATGGATAGATGTTAGATAGACAGAGAGACAGACAGACAGATCTGAAGGAAATTAAGGAAATGAATGATGGTCCATATGGTCTCACCTGTGTTAAAATCTGGTGACTTTAAAGGATTTGAATTACATTCTTCTATACTAATTAAACCATTTAGCGCTGCTAAATCCTGTAAACAAGAAAACACAGTGACAATATTAAATGTTCACCCTGTAGAGGTCCATGCCCAAGCAATGGGCCTTTTCTTTAATCAAGAGTACCCAACCCATGTCAGCTATCCCATTTTAAAACCAGTGGAATAAATGTGGCACAATGACGTTGGCCAGGAATTGATGATGAAACTGTTGTCAGCAATGAATGTGGCTGAAGTCAGTAACTAGAAAGGGTGTCCACATATTTTTAGACATATAGCGAGGAAAGTCCGTTCATATTGACATACATCTTTATTTAAAGTGACGAGAATTTGAATCTTGTGTACATACAGAAGTAGGAATTATATACTAAAATAATACTATAAATCAGTGATACCAACCACCGGGCCACAGATGTAGAAATCGCTACAAAAGCAATGCAAACACTGCTTTCATTTCTAACATCCTATCTTTGTGAAGCCGGATTTTCTGCAGTAATGGCAACCAAAAAAAAGTTAGGGAGTAGACTGGACATAAGGAACACACTTTGGATGTTATTGTCTTCTATCACGCCTAAGTGGGAGTCTCATTGCAGCAATAAAAGCTCAGGGTTCCCACTGAATTTCCATCATTGGTGAGTAGTATTGTTATGCACTTGGTGTTTTTTTATTATGCTTGTTGTATAATTTTATTTTAAATCCTCCCGCCCCCGCCGGTCTGTGAAATTATATCTTATATGAAACCGGTCAGGGCTGGCACGGTGGCTAAGTGGGTAGCACTGTCGCCTCACAGGTCCTTTCTGTGTGAAGTTTGCATGTTCTTCCAGTGTCCGCGTGGGATCCCGGTGTTCAAAAACTTGCAACGGAATTGCCCAATAGGTGGTTAAGAAAGTGAGTGGTTGAGTGAAACTGGTACGTGGTGCAAAAAAAGGTAGCTGCTATAAATGACTGTTTATAAGTGAGTCATAATTCTAAATCCTGTTTTATATTCATTAATTCATGAATAATAAATAAATAATAACTGATTTTGGTTTAATCTGCAAGTTTGGCTACATAAAAGTTACATTTACAACTGTAAGTGAGTACAATGGCATCAATTAAGGGTTAAGGGCCTTCTTCTTTAAGGGAACAGAAGTGTGAACTTGGCAGTGCTGAGGTTTAAACTAGCAACCTTACAAGGCATAATCCGATATCTTAACCCAACAGGCTACCAGTTAATGGGACACCATGATGGAATATAGAAGTTTTAATCAGTAAGCAGGCAAGCACATTTACAATCATGTTTAATGATAACACTGAAATAATCTGCAATCACCACCTGCTAATTCGCACGACCTGAAGCCATAAATAAATGCCTTGCCCCAATTACATGATTACACATATCGGGGTAAATATTTATGAGACGCTTGTGTTCACAGAAGCATCTTTGATTACTCTGAGTATAAAAGCTGTAATTGCAGGGGTGGCAAGTTTCTGCAAGAGCATGACACATCATCCTCTACATGATTACAACCCATTAATTACACACAGCAGAGAGAGAAACAAAGCAGGCCTGCATCTCAGTGAGCCGCCGCTATAATCCACCTATTGAGCGTTAAATAAGCGGTGCTTGTAAAGAAACTAAAGACATGATGCTGAGAAGTACCAGAGTTTAACATCTGATGAGAGAACCTGCAGATCAGGAACCGTATTCATGAAGCTTCTAGGAATCCTCTCAGAGTGCTCTTAACTTAGCTTAACAATATAAGCTAGGAGGTTTAGTACAAGAGTGATATAGGACCAATTTTAGAGCAACAATAAGCAAAAACCTTTATCTCAGTAAGGAGTTAGGGCTGACCCTGTTGCTAGGTATGATGTATCCTTTTGAAGACTGTGATCCCCTCATCCCCCCCCCACACACACAAATAAAACTGCACTTAATTATGATACAAGCCTATTTTACCATAATTACACTCATTATGCCTACCATGCTGGTTATTTTTATTCTATTTGATATTTCACCCAATGAATTGGACCCACTGCAATCGGTTCGAATCTCAGCTCTGGTACCGGCAGGCTGAGCGCCTACACGATAAACGATTGGCTTCTTGTTCTGGCTGGGTGCCAAAGAGGATTCCTGATACTGAACTGATACAAATATGACCTCTGCTGGCTGATTGACGATCCCTGTACAGAGATCAGGTTTTGTCCCTCTGTACACAAAGCTGATCCACATATGAACTCGCCTGGTGCAGGTGAAAAGATGCGGTAGGCTACTGCACACATGTTGCATGGGGCGTGTGCTAGTCATGGCTCTCCTCAGTCAGAGTGGAGGTCAACAGTAGAGAGGAAGCGTAATGCAATTGGGTAATTGAATACAACTAGATTGGGAGGAAAATTGGGGGAAAATGCAAAAAAAAAAAAAAAAAAAAAACAGACATTAAATGAATGAATGAATGAATGAAAGGATCTATTTGACATTAACTGGAGAAAAATGGTTCTGCTCTTTTCAATTACTGTGATAGCTGTAAGGTGTGAATGTCCACTGGCTCTGAGAGTGAAGTTCAGAGAGTGCTGTAATAGAAGGTTGTGACAGACCCAAATCATCACTCCTGCACTCCTGCATTTGCCTCTTTTGCCAAATATCTTGTGTTCGAATCTTGATGACTTCATTTCTGGTGGTGTGGCACTTTTGCGCTGGTTAGCAGATGTAAGCGCATCTGTAATAAGCTCAACCAGAAGCATTATTCCTGCATGATCAAATTTTCAGTGTTTTATTAACTCATTGTTATTGATGGCATTTGGAAAAAAACTGTTAGAGTGTCTGTTTGATTTTGTGTGCAGGGCTCTGTAGCGCCTGCCAGAGGGTAGTAGGGTAAAAAGTTCGTGACCAGGGTGTGAGAAGTCTGTGATAATTTTTTCTGCCCGGTTTCTGATCCTTGATTTGTTTAAGTCCTGGAGGGTGGGCAAAGGAGCATTGATGATTTTTGCCGCTCTATCTCTGTCTTTCTGTTAACTTCTCCTCTGCTTAAGAAACTCTTAAGCCTCTTAAAAGTCCTTTCTGCAACTTCTGTCCTTTTTCACTTTAGGAGCTTTTTTAAGGGTTAAGATGCTTTATGGATAACTTGTATCATTACTAGGATTTACTCTTTATTTTAAAGGGGAATTTATCTGAACTGTCCAAAATTGTTAGGATTTCATCACTAGGCACAACTTTTTAGACTAGAAAATTTTATAAATACAGGCCCTTTAAGACTGTAGACTACACACCAACCAGGCAACATTATTACCACTGACAGGTGAAGTGAAAAACACTGATTATCTCTTCATCACAGCACCTGTTAGTGGGTGGGATATATTAGGCAGCAAGTGAACATTTTATCCTCAAAGTTGATGTTAGAAGCAGGAAACATGGGCGAGGGTAAACATTTGAGTGAGTTTGACAAGGGCCAAATTGTCATGGTTAGACGACTGGGTCAGAGCATCTCCAAAACTGCAGCTCTTGTGGGGTGTTCCCGGTCTGCAGTGGTCAGTATCTATCAAAAGTGGTCCAAGGTAGGAACAGTGGTAAACCGGCGACAGGGTCATGGGTGGCCAAGGCTCATTGATGCACGTGGGGAGTCGATCCAACAGACGAGCTACTGTAGCTCAAATTGCTGAAGAAGTTAATGCTGGTTCTGATAGAAAGGTGTCAGAATACACAGTGCATCACAGTTGCAGGGCTGTTTTGGCAGCAAAAGAGGGACCAACACAATATTAGAAAGGTGGTCATAATGTTATGCCTCATCGATGTAGATCATACAGATAAAAAGAGCTCGTAGGAGGCATGATGGCTTGGTGGGTATCACGGTAGCCTTACAGCAAGAAGGCCCTGGGTTCGATTCCCAGGTGGAGTGGGCTGGGTCCTTTCTGATACAAAATTATCCATTACTGTGTTTGACATTAAACTTGAACTGATGAATCCTGTGTATTGAGTAACTACTGCTCCTGTAATGAAAGTGTGTAAAACATGATGTTAAAATCATAATAAATAATAATAGTAATAATGCATCACTGTTCCAACTTCATAGAAAGCAAGGTACAAAACTGTTTACGACCCCTGCCCCAATGTCTCACCAGTTACTCCCTGCCTAGCCTTAAAAAAAGCCATGAATCAGCACCCACTATTCCCATTTCTCTAGGTTAATGTTGCATATTATGTCACACAAGAAGCAATTTTCCGTAAGATGAGAAATAAAAGAGTAAAGAACCCTGCAAATGAAAAGGTGAGCTGTTAAAAATCTAATCTCTACAACGAGGTACAAAAGTGAAGCCTCCAGTTCATCCAATGTCTAGTTTCTTTTGTTTTTAAGACACTATGCGGAGAAATGCAAATCGTACTACCTGCTGTGCTGCATTCTTACATATTTAATCATCTCTTCTGTTAAGCACCAGTTCCTCCCACCCACCGTTCCTCTTCTAATGAAACCTGGCCCAGATGAACCGTGCTCAAGTTATTATCCAGCACAGCTTGAGGTGGAAGACGACGGAGCAGAGCGATGCGCGCTTCACACTGGCTATTAATCCTCGCTCTTAGCTTTATGAAGAGATTAATCATAGCCTCAGACTAAATTACATGTCGACGTGGACTGTTAATTTAGTCTCACTAATCAGTGACCAAGAGAAAACTTTATGATTTAAATACAGATGATGAACCTCGTAATTGAATGTTAAAATTAAAACTGAAAGTGACAACAGTTAATCAGCTCATTAGTCTGATATGTCCTTCAACAGTCTAATCCAGCACTACGACTGTACTGGATGTGGATCTGCTTGTATTGGATTTCATCATGGAATGAAATGTGAAACTTCACTGACCAAAAACAAGAAACAAACTTATGTTCACATAGCCCATGTTGCTGTGCTGCCCTGTTCTGGATGTGTTTATCTGATTTCACAAACAACTTTACTTTGATCTAAAGTGAAGCCACTTTCAGGGTGCCAACTCATTGCAGGGCACACTCAAACAATACAGCATTCTGCATTTTTTCAGATAGAGAGGACTCACTCGCTTTCTTAACTGCTTGTCCAGTTAGGGCCGCAGGAGGGGGTACTGGAAACTATCCCAGCTTTTCAATGGGCGCAAGGCACACAGTAACACCCTGAATGGGTTGCAGTTCGTCGCAGGGCAGACACACATACACACACCCATTCACCTATAGGGCAATTCAGTGTCTCCAACTAACCTGATTGCATGTTTTTGAACTGTGGTAGGAAGGAAGGAAACCCACATAGACACGGGGAGAACATGCAAACTCCACACAGAAAGGACCCGGACCGCCCCGCCTGGGGATCGAACCCAGGATCTTTTTGCTGTGAGGCGACAGTGCTACCCACCGAGCCACCGTGCCGCCCGACAGAGAAGACTACCTACAGAAATTTAGTTGAACCGTTTGAGAACATGCAAAACTTCCCAAGAGATCTATTTCTTGTTCCAGCATGACTGTATGAAGTGTGTGAACTGACTGTACGCAAACAGTATGAATACATGGTATTTTCATTTTTATCTGGTCAACTTATTTTAATTAATATACATCCATTTCTGCAACACATTCTAAAAAAGAACAGCTGCAAATTAGGGTTAATAAAGATCACTCAGGCGGCACTTCACCAAGAATTGCCATTCATCAATAGCTGATAGAACCACAAGGGTACGTGAGTCACATTCAAAAATGTTACGGTGCAAAAAGAAATTATGTTAACCAATTCCAGAAGCAGCATCGAGTTCTCCGGGTTCAGTGACATCTAGGATGGACCATCACACGATGGACACAATGTGTATTGTGATGAATTAGTATTTCAGATCTTTTTTGGAAGAAATAAACACTGTGTGCTTCAGTCCAAAGACAAAAAGGACCATCCAGACTGTTATCAGTAACAAATCCAAAAGCCAGGGGCTGTCATGGTATGGGGATGTGTCAGTGCCCTTGGCAAAGGTCATTTACACGTCTGTGTTCCAGCATTACTGCAGAAAAGTACATTGACATCTTAGAGCAACATATGCTGCCTTCAAGACGTCATCTTTTCCAGGGACGTCCATGCATTTTTTAACAAGACAATGCAAAACCACATGCTGCACACGTTACAAAGACATGGCTGTGAAAGAAGAGGGTACGGGTACTGGTACTGGTTTGCTTGCACAAAAAATGAGACGACAAACCTGTACTGCTGACGTGTTTGTAGGAAGAATGGGACAAAATAAAACCTGAAACATTCCATCAGTTCGTGTTGTGAGAAGGAATGGCATCATTACAAAGTGGTAAATGCTTTACTGGCCCAACTTTTTTTGGAATGTGTTGCAGCCTAAAATGCAGGAATGGATGTATATGATAAAATAAAATGTAGTTGACCAGACAAAACTTTAAATATCCTTGGTTCATACTGTCTGCGAGATTTTTATGGGCTTGTAGCTCGACTGTACTCCAAGTTCCAACTTTCCAGTTCTGAGGAGTCGAATGTCTTGGCTAACAGTGCGCCACAGTGCTGCTTAACAAATCCTCACATTTATCGAATGCACTGTAACTTAAAGGCCACTAGATGGCAGTTAAAGCATTAAGAAAATAAAGTGAGAAATTCCGCATTCAATCAGAAGACAAGGTAACGCAGACAAGCAACATGATTGATGATCGATACTGAAATGGAGTTTGTTTCACTTACACAAAACTTTATTTTTCACCAGTTTTTCTAAATGAATACATGCAGGTTGTGTTCAAATGCTGCTGTTACTGTATGTGAACCTCCTTCCAGTTTTGGATACTGTAACAAGAATACAAGCAGTGTGTATGAATGTAATATATTACACAGTTCACTGTATACATATAAATACTGATGGGAATTTAATCTTTTAATTTAAGACGGTATATATTTCTATTATGAAATGTAAGCCTGTCTGTTTAATGGCCACACAAAGAGTGAATATAGTTATTTACAATATGATCAATTTCCAATGAATATCACATGCAGGAAGACAAATACAACAATTATTTTGGGGTACAGGAATATAATAAGGCCGTTTGAACTCCAGCTTAGGACTAATCTGCTGTACATACTAGTCTCATCATTATCATAGTTACTGTTCTGTAATACAGACTAAAGACAGTCAATACTGCATAATGCAGAATGGAGATGATCAATGCGTGGGTTTTATAAGTCCTTTAGTGTTTTATAAGTGTTGTAGTGTATTTTTAGTTTAAGTGTTTAAACCTCGTTGTGTAGTTTAAATTTCGTTGTACTGGTACAATGACAATAAATACATTCTATTCTATTCTATAGCCAGTTTCATTCTGTGGGCACAGTGTAAACATTTTTCACTGGTCATGATTAAGGATCAGTGGTCCTGGAACACTTGGTGTGTCATGCCCATTGGCGACCGATTTAGTCCTGCTGAGAGCAAAGAAATTTTGGATCAAAACCTTGCACTGCTTCAAGGCTCGTCTAAATCCCACCAATACGAGGACGGTATAGGAGATACAAAATGAATTCATGCAACACAGACTTCATTATACAAAATAAAATTATCGTTATCATCTGAATGCCCAGCTTACTCACATTAATCCATGCCAACATACAGACATTAGTCTGTGCAGCTAGCACAGATCTTCTTACATCATGTTCCATTTTTAAACAGGGCATTTCATGTTTTCCTATTTTTAGAGCCCCAGACAGCTCCAAACTTTTTTTCTTTACCTTTGAAATAGTGTTTTTCTTAGAATGTTTATTTCATAATGTGTTTATTATTAGTTCATGATGAGAAGTGATGGTCTGTCTGACAGTGTCAGATACAGTCTGACACTGAGAAAACATGCTTATACACAGTGTCAGTACAACACAATTAAGCAATATATTTTTTTCTTATCCTAACTTAAAGTAACAACTTTGATTTCAGCTTTATTGTACTTGTTTTATATTAAAACAGCTCAGTACGAAAGCCTAAAAGCTTTAGGCCAGGCTTTATGGGAGGACATTTAGTCAGTTTTCGTAGTTTTAAGTTCATCCACTAGAGGTCAGCCTTCTACAATGTTAAACTGAGAAAGTCACAGAAATGCCATTAATGAACCCATCTGCATTACAGAAATGTAAATATAGTAAATATTTGTCCCCCTAAATCATTAAATATACAGATAATACACAAAAATAAATTGAATGCCTATTGGTTTATTATGTTAGCCCACCAATGCTTAGATTTAAACCCTAACAGGGGTCTACACAGACATGACTGGCTCTTTGAGGGGGATGACTGGAGCTCTGCAATGGATAGGCGCCTTGTCCAGGATGTGTTGATGGCTTGCACCCACTGATTCCGGTTGAAACTGGTTGGGAAACTTTATATAAATGCAATAAAAACTAAAAACTAATTTGTTAAATTGGTTGAACTTTAACTTATGAAAATAAGGATCCGACAACTGTGACTGTTGAGCAACTCAAGTCTTGTATACACCAATAATGAGCAAAAATTCCATCATAAATTAGATTCCTATTGAAATTAAAAGATTAGATGAACTGAGTGTGTTGCAGGCATCAATTTCTAAATATGTTTATATTGAAACAAATAGAATTAAGTTAATGATTGAACACACTGAAAATCTTGTGTCTTTTTGTCTGTTTAATGAAGGTTCGAGTAAATTAACAAATTACAAATTTTAGTTTTTATAGCATTTTGTCCAAAATTTTCTGGAAATGGGGTTTGTGTAATAATCTGTAATAAAACGTTTATACAGCATTTCAAAACTTGTAAAACCAAAGAAATGCACTCATGCAAGGTGACCAATTGTTCAGGAAAACACTAGTCCTCCAGTGAAAGGGTTTGTGGATGAATCAGCAAACTACACATTTTCCAGATGTTTCTGTTTTCAACATACCTTCATATATACAGGGAACTGGATGACAAAAGCAGTTTTAGCAGCCACTTGCGTTCTCTGATAATTTCTGCCAAGAGAGGTACATCAATAATCAATAAAAAGCCACCACTGGTTAAAATAAATTCAGTGAAATAGCTACAATATTGAAGCTGCCGGAACTGTTATAAATAACCGGGTTGATGATTTGAAGTCGCTGCTATAATTGTCACGTCTGGAAAATTACAGTGGATTGAGGGCGGTGTGGATGATCAGCATTGTCATGTTTATCAGTGTGAATCCAAAAATCATTGTCAAAATGCAGTGAGGCACAAGATGAAAAACAACACACTACACTGTGTTATATATAAACATATATTATTTCATTTTCATATTTTACCATCCTGGCCATGGTGGGTTTGGTTTAGCTTGAATCACGCCGCAATGTAATAAGACACTACACTTACTATGTAAATAAACTTTTGTAGTTATACAATTATTGAAAAAATAATGTGTTCAATTAAATCCTGGGTTGTTGCTGGAGTCGTCTAAAAAGTGAGGGATCGGAGAGTTGTAATGTTGTGGCTCCCACCAACTTACCTGCAGCTGTGTGTCAGGTTAGATGAAACACCACAACCTTCTAACTAACTGATTCATTTACATTTTCATTTACATTTTCAGCATTTAGCAGACGCTTTTATCCAAAGCGACTTACACAATGAGCAACTGAGGGTTAAGGGCCTTGCTCAGGGACCCAACAGTGGCAACTTAGTGGTGGCGGGGCTTGAACCGGCAACCTTCTGTTTACTAGTCCAGTACCTTAACCACTGAGCTATCATCATCAAATTATTTTCTTTAACCAGCCCAACTGGGGCGGCACAGTGGCTTGGTGGGTAGCACTGTCGCCTCACAGCAACAAGATCCTGCGTTCGCTTCCCAGGTGGAGCGACCTGGGTCCTTACTGTGTGGCGTTTGCATGTTCTCCCCGTGTCTGCATGGGTTTCGTACAGGAGCTCTGGTTCCTCCCACAGTCCAAAGACATGCAAGTGAGGTGAATTGGAGATACAGAATTGTTTAAAACTGAGTTTGACATTAAACTTGAACTGATGAATCTTGTGTAACCAGTAACTATCTGTCCTGTCACAAATGTAACCTAAGTGTGTAAAACATGACGTTAAAATCCTAACAAAAAATTACCAATATAATTGTGATTAGTGGTTTAAGGTAACTTAATCGTAATTGGTATAAAGAAGTAAGCATGCTTACTGAACGCAGGAACTGAATTTCAGTGCTAAGAGCCTCCCGCAGCATCTCCAACTCTCCTTCCTTATATGCTTCTAACTCTTTTTTCAGTCTGTAAAAAACACATGCACACAAACTATACTGACTGCCAAGCTTTCTGTCAATACACAAATCCTTAAGTCTAAGTAGGGATCATTGTGTGTATATTCAACTTTAAACTTTGCTAAACACACACACACACAATCCTTTTTACATCTGTACTCATAAATGCCTATTAAATATCCTGTCGATCCTGGTGTCAAACTCAGCTATCATTTCAACATTCGATTTTGTTCAATCAATAGTCATTGTACTGTATGTCAGGGCAGCGTTTAAAAGTGATTTACCGATGCAGCCTGGGATACAATGGTCATGCTCTGGCTTAAGCCTCTTCCTTACAGAAATCTACATCTTCAGCACATTCTAAAGCTTTAATCCGGTCAGCCGGTAATGACTTGAGATTTGTGTGAACCTTTCTGGCTGTACATATGATTTATACATGTGTGGGAAAGCTTCCTGTGCGAGTCACGTTATTGATCGATTCCTGCTTGTTCAATGAGGACATGATTTAGGAGGCAGAAGTGCTTCTGATGGGCGGTTTTGTCTCTTTGCATGTCTCTGGACCGGATAATGGAAGTAACATATCAGTGGCTTAATTAAAGGGATTGGTTCAGTGTTGTATTATTTACACGCATATTGAGAGGTACATTGAGTGATGAATGACTGCACTTGGGTCGACAGAAAATTGCCTAGCATAAATAAATAGCATCTCAAGTCTAAATAGGCTTTCAATGGGGATGTGCATTTCATTTCATTTTCTACAGTGCTGATAGTGGCTTTATAACCAGCCTGCATTTCTAAGAACCCTCCAAGCACAGAGGGCCTGGGCCAGCCTTTCTCAAGCTGATCACAGCAGTAATTCTATTAATGTCTGTTTGAATAGCGGTGCTATTGGCCTGTTGGGTGTCTATTTACAAACAAGTTTGGCTATGTCTGAGGAAGGGGGGACAACATAGGCCCTGTGATGTGGTGTGGTATTGCATTGCGCCCAGTGATTCCAGGTTAACCAGACCCAAGAAAAAGTATGCTGGAAAAATATGGTAATAATGACCTCTAGTTATGAGCAAATATATATATATATATATACAGTGGTACCTCTAGATACGAACTGCTCTACATACAAGCTTTTCGAGATCCGAGCCGTGGCTCGGACAAAATTTGTGCTCTAGATACGAGACCAGATCCAAGATACGAGCCGGGCTGGAGCTTCGGGGACGGTACCGCTAGTTTGCGCGTCGGCGCAAGGGAGCCGTTTCAAAGGAATTTCCCAACTACTACTACTACTAGTACAGTACTCGCTCCCACAATCCTCGGTCCCACAATCCTCTAGCATCCCCTCATCCCGTTCTTCTCATGGGTCCCAAGAAAGTGAGTGCAAGTGACAATGACGAGAAGAAGAAGAGGATGATGTCGATGAGCAAGGCGTGCTTTTTATAATAATACTGATTATTACGTATATTATACATTTTTCTTACTGTTTTTTATACATTTTTCTTTTATTTATTTATTTTGTTAGGTTTTATATGTTTATACATGTGTTTTTCTTAATTAAAAACGTGTATTTTTTCATAATTTACGATATTTTGGGGACTTGTCAGAGGGCTGGAACAGATTCATTCTATTTCCTTTATTTTAAATGGGGAAAATTAGTTCGAGATACGAGCTGCTCTACTTACGAGCTCGGCTCTGGAACGAATTAAACTCGTATCTAGAGGTACCACTGCATAACCAGAGGTGTATAAACTAAAATGCACAAGACAGCTAATGGTGTGTGAGAACAGAATGGCTACAGTCAGTAATTGTATAACTACAAAGTGAAGTTACATAGTAAGTGTAGTAGTAAATGGCTATTATTGAATGAACATACAAATAGGATGTACATAATAAAGTGGTCAGTGAGTATGTAGCATGCTCATGTTAACTACATGACAAAACGTGTGTTATTGACTGATGATTGATTACTTTATTGATAAAGTGTTAAGATTTTTTTCCTAGTCAGAATCATGGTGGGTTCTCTGAAACATCATCCACAATAAGGTAGAAGACCATTCAAGAGGTTTCGTAATGAGACTACCATGTCCCGTACTAATTCTAAGGAACTTCAATACAGGCCATGATGAGAAGCTGCACACCCACTCATTTGGTTGCTTACCTGAGGCAGGTGCTGTCTGTGAGAGGTTTCTGACTGACCATAAGCAGCTCGGCTTTCAGGGACCCGGTGAGAGTCACCTCATCCTGCAGCTCTTTCTCCAATTCTGTGTGAACAAACAACATGACAACAGTAAGATCAGTAACAAAATCCGTGAAACGTATATGGGACAGCGCAGGTAGGATGTGTTAAAGACAATGGGTCTGTCTGAAAACCTAGTGAGCTCTCTACTTAAACAGCATTTCACTGCATCCTATGATTGCTCCCGAGAAAATGGCTGTCTGAATTCTAAGGTAACTACATAACTGAATAACAAGGAAGCATCCTATGCTTTCTTAACGGTGAAAACAATCCCAGCATTCAGTGCTGCACAGCTTTTCTCATTAAAAAAATTACAAATATGGTGGAATGTGGAGCATCGAACAGATTTCTTTTCAAATGTAAATAAATTCTCATTGATTTTTTATTTGTATATAAGGTGTTCAAGTGTGTTTTATTTGCAAATTTGGGCTTGTTAATAAAGCAATAAGCAACGAGAGGCCGTACGTTACTGTGATTTTAGCACGGGGATGACGTTTTTGGAACGACGCGAAGCGGAATGCCTAAAACTTCTTTCCCCGTGCTAAAATCTTAACAGTAATGCACGGTCTCGAGTGGCTTATTGCTTTTATAAAACGGCGGTCAACATAAAATATAATAAATACAACAATTTTTAATCATAAATGTATTTATTGTGTATAAACTTACAATAAAGCATTCTTCCGCGACGCAAGGTAATCCGATTAACAGTGTTGCTAGGCAACATGAGGGCGAAAATAACATTAACTTTTTCTTTTCAGTGGCGTATTAATATGGAATGATGTGAGGTGGTCATAGGTGTGCGTTTATCGGGGATTTTACAACGGCTTCGAACGCGGCTCATCCAATCAGATTTTAGGACCGGAACTATCCGTTTTATAATGGTAATTTAACTGTTTTCGGTACACAGGAGGGAGATGTTAGCTGGCATGCTGTCTAAGATGTTTGTTTGTCATGTCATGTTTTACACTTTGGTTAAATTCATGACAGGAACGATAGTTACTCATTACACAAGGTTCATCAGTTCACAAGGTTACATCGAGCACAGTCTTGGACAATTTAGTGTCTCCAATGCACCTCACTTGCATGTCTTTGGACTGTGGGAGGACACCGGAGCGCCCGGAGGAAACCTGCGTGGACACGGGGAGAACATGCAAACTGCACACAGAAAAAAGCCGTACCGCCCCACCTGGGAAACGAACCCAGGACCTTCTTGCTGTGAGGCGACAGTGCTACCCACTTAGCCACCGTGCCTCCCTGCTGTCTAAAGGTCTCAGCATACTTCCAGCGAAACTAAGTTCGCGAGCGTCACGCGAAGCCGAACGCGTCTTCGCGAGCTTACAAGCTGGCATACTTCTAGCGGTTTCGTTTTGCCTGTCGCGTCTGCTCCACAGCTGCATGTGACGCGGTGACATTTATAATGTAAAGACAAATTAATGTCATTTAAATTTAGTGACTACCGAAAAACGATGGCTGTGTCCAAAATCGCATAGTAAGTAAATAGAAGTAGTGTGCACTGCTTGGCCGGTACAGAAGCTCTTTCAGTACGCAAGTGCGCTGTGTTTGCATACACAAAAATGCTGCCCAAGCACTAGATTATCCAGGTACTTTTCGTGTACTGTTTAATAAATGCTTAATGCTTAATAATGATTAATAACTGCATACTGTTCAGTATAAAAGTAGTGATTTCGGACGCAGCCGATGATCACAGTTGAGACGCTCCTCAAAATCCGTGTTTGTTTTCATGACACGCCTCTTTTTTTAACCGACCAATCACAGGTGTTGTCGCGGCATGACGTCGTCCGCGGAGTTCGCCCAGCTTCCATGTGCGCGACAAGGCGAGCGAAGGCGAGAGACGTCCGCGGTTGTTCGTTTTCTCCGCAATTACGTCACATCGGTCGCCGAAGCCAGGCGAACGTCGTTTCCGCATGAAGTATGCTGAGGCCTTAAGTAGTGTGTCTGGATAACCTGCCTTATAGATTAAGATGGTTTGGGCACAGGGGCTTGGATTGTGCAATGGTGGAGTGTTCAGACCAATGAGTTTGAATCTCTGCAGATTCACCGACCTGGCCAGGCATCCACTCAAATACAATTGCCCGTGTTCGAGAAAGGGAATGTCAGACGGGGTCTCTTCACTGCTGCTCTGAGACTGGACCGGGTTCCTGGCAGGTGATAGGAGGTGGGTGCAGTTTGGACATGTGTAGGAGGGGGTGTGTGATGATCAATTCCAATTACAATTGGAAACGGGAAAAAACAAGATTGAAAGATAAGTGAAGTCACTAAGGAACACTAACCTCCAGGAAGTAAGCGCTTCTAAAGTGGCCTTCTTTGGCCTAGGTGACTAATATGTAAATCTTTGGATTAAACAGTGTCAAAACAAACAGCACCTGCAAGATGTGACTGAAGATCCTGAAGCTCCACCTCCAAAGATTTCTTCTCTGTCTGCATGGACATCAGCCAGGAGGTTTTCTGCTTCATCATTAATATCTCTAAACACACAGGATTTTCACAATTATTTTCTCAAAATAATGTAATTAAAACATCTAAAACTAACAAGAAAGTTGTCAAATAATCACATAATGCAAATTGAATCCCTATAAAAGTAATTAAGACTTAGTCAAGCTTTAAGATGCTGAGTTTTGGAGCAGATGCTTCTTAATTTAATGGCCATAGTGACCGTAGTGACATGAAACCCTCTTGACAGTGGACAGTGTTCCCCATGTTCAGTTGCACACATCAGAGAAATGACTTTAACTGCACCTTCGTTTAAAGTGTCGACTTCCAGCTGGAGACTCTGCATTTCAGATCTGATCTGATTCTGTAACACGTCATCTTTCTTTCCCAGCAGGTTAAAGTCATTGTTGAAGGCTGTGATCTCCTTCATGAACTTCTCCCTCTCCATCACTAACTCTCGTTCCACTCGCTCCTGCAGATTTTATGATAGCATTAAGGGACAGGTATGAACAGAAATTGTGAAAAATCCACTTGCCACAAAGATCAAATATAAAAAATGACTATGAAAATAATGATGAAATAATAACACTAATGTTCAAAATATAAAACACTGACGCTGAGCTTTAGAGGTTTGGGTCTTATACTGTAATCCATATCATATGGTAGTACTATGTACTGTATATAAGGTAAGGTAGTCACGTGACATAGCAAGCTAGTACGCAAGCCCACCACAGCTGCGATCTGGGTTCGAATGTATTGGCCGGCCGTGCGAACATTTACACGGACATAACTGGCTGTGTCTAAGGGTTCTGTCCAGAGCCCTGGGATGGACTGGCACCCTGTCCAAGCTTCCAGCCTTGCGCTCAGTGATTCCCCTGTGTAGCCAGGCCCATTGAAACTCTGATCAGAATAAACACATATATACAAGAAAAGTACCCAAATCAGCACTGTGTGTCAATCTGCAGAGAACTATCTGTGTGATTAAATCTCAGCCTGTACATACCAGTTCCTGTTTGAGTTGATTTTGATGTTCCAATAGCTCATCCCTCTTCTTCTTTATCTCCTGTTGTTGTTTCTTGATCAGATTCAACTGCAGCATAACTTCAGACTGCAGCTGATCCTATAAGCAGAAATCGATTATTACCATCTATACCATTTGACCATAACCTTTTATTAACATCCTTTCATTTTCAATCACATTTTATCCTGGTCAGGGTTGTGGCAGTATGTTTTATATTAGTTATATTAAAAAACTCTATAAACACTATCGACTGGCTGATATGAGTCTGGGTAATGCAGTCAAGTGGGTCAAAGGCAAGTGCATGCAACACAAAGGAAATATTAATGATGTGTGTAATGCTTCCTCACATCATTTTGTTTGTAGGTCATTCTGTAATTGAAATAATAATGGGAATTCAAGCCTGGGTTACAAAAGCATATTGCAATCTGTTTCTTCACGAGCTCACTCAGGTGTGAAAGACACCTAGCATGCGTCAGATAATTGCTTCCCATCCAGCTTCAAGACATTTATTGCAATGCTGTAAAACCAATGAAGGAAAAAATACAAATATTAATAGGTAAAAGTTCATATATTTAATAAGCACTCGTGTCCAATCTTTCCACTAAGACAGGGCAGGTGTCGGTGCCTGAGCCGGCGCTGGTTAGCTGTTGATTTATTAAATAATAAGATGTAGGCAATTCATGAGACCTGGCAGGTATGACCTTGTTCAATGAAGTGTCGGTTTGCTGTGGGAAACGAAATATAACATTCTTCCTATAGACAATACATTAATATTGCGATAGATATGAATGCACAAACTTCATCATTACAAATTCATTTTCATAAAAAGGAAATACAGACATGAAAAAATATACACAGATCAGCCATAACATTAAAATCACCTCCTTGTTTATACACTCACTGTCCATTTTATCAGCTCCACTTACCATATAGAAGCACTTTGTGGTTCTACAATTACTGACTGTAGTCCATCTGTTTCTCTGCATGCTGTTCTTCAATGGTCAGGACTCTCCCAGGACCACCACAGAGCAGGTATTATTTAGGCGAAGGATCATTCTCAGCACTGCAGTGACACTGACATGGTGGTGGTGTGTTAGTGTGTGTTGTGCTGGTATGAGTGGATAAGACACAGAAATGCTGATGGATTTGTCACTGCTGGACTGAGAATAGTCCACCAACCAAAAATATCCAGCCAACAGCGCCCCGTGGGCAGCGTCCTGTGACCACTGATGAAGGTCTAGAAGATGACCGACTCAAACAGCAGCAATAGATGAGCGATCGTCTCTGACTTTACATCTACAAGGTGGACCGACTAGGTAGGAGTGTCTAATAGAGTGGACAGTGAGTGGACACGGTATTTAAAAACTCCAGCAGCGCTGCTGTGTCTGATCCACTCATACCAGCACAACACACACTAACACACCACCACCATGTCATTGTCGCTGCAGTGCTGAGAATGATCCACCACCCAAATAATACCTGCTCTGTTGTGGTCCTGGGAGAGTCCTGACCATTGAAGAACAGGGTGAAAGCAGTCTAAAAAAAGCATGCAGAGAAACAGATGGTCTACAGTCAGTAATTGTAGAACTACAAAGTGCTCCTATATGGTAAGTGGGGCTGATAAAATGGACAGTGTGTAGAAACAAGGAGGTGGTTTTAATGTTATGGCTGATCAGTGTATAAATGAACTATATAAATTATCTCTGGAATAAAGGACTGCCACAATGAAATGTTCAAATAACGCAAAAGAAGGGTATCTGCAAGAGTTTACAAGAGAGTAGTGAGGTCTGCTATGTTGTACGGCTTTGAGGAGGGGGCACTGACAAAGAGAAAGAAAAGAGAGCTGGAGTTGGTAGAGATGCTGTGATTCTCACATGTGGGAAGATATGTTGGGAGAAGTGTGCTGAGGATATAGCTGTCAGGCAAACAGAGAAGAGGAAAACCCAAGACGAGGTTTATGAAATGAGGTAAAGAGGACATGCAGGTGGTTGGTATGACAGAGGAGATTGGTATGACAGAGGAGGATGTTCCAAAGCAGGGCAATATGGAGACAAATGATCCACTTTGCCCCCTCACCCTAACAAGAGCAGCCGAAAGAAGATTAATGCTGTCAGTTAAACATGTCACTGACGTTCATGTTATTAGAACTGAGAGCAGAACAGCAGGTCAGACAGAATGAGAGTGCTGACTTCTAACTCACCCTCTATCACTCTCATGTTATTTGCATTAGTGTTGTTCTCACTCTCACTCACTTTCTTAACCGCTTATCCAATCAGGGTCAAGGCCAGCTTTTCAATGGGCGCAAGGCACACAGCAACACCCTGGACGGGGGGCCAGTCTATCGCAGGGCAGACACACATACACACACACACACACCCATTCACCTATAGGGCAATTCAGTGTCTCCAATTAACCTGACTGCATGTTTTTGGACTGTGGGAGGAAACCGGAGCTACCGGAGGAAACCCACGCAGACACGGGGGGAACATGCAAACTCTGCACAGAAAGGACCCGGACCGCCCCGCCTGGGGATCGAACCCAGGACCTTCTTGCTGTGAGGCATTAGTGTTGTTTACCTCAAAATTGAAGGGTGCATTGCAGTTTAACCCAAACAGGAACACATTTCTATGCCTTCATATTATTTCCATCATGAAATCATGAATGATGACACTATTACGAATAAAATATATAAGTAGGAAAGTTCATTTTGTCAGTATGGAGTTATTATGCACGTTTATCTCTGCACATGTGGATCTGTGTGTAAAGTTGATGATGTCCCAGAATTGCATCATGTCCCAGAATGAGCTAAGCAAGAGCTTTGAGAAACCGAATGCATCAAATTTTTAGAGGCATATTTAATTTGCACTAGTAATGAACTGTTAACAGCTTGTTTTGTTTAAAATCTGCTGAATGCTGTACAACATTAGGCTGTTTATTATAAAATAAATTATAAAGACTATGATGTTTTTTCAGTTTTAAATGGGGTGCTAAATTTCCCTGAATATTAAATTTTATAACAATTTATTTATTATTCAGTAACCACTCCATGCCAAACTCCTTACAGCTACTGGTATGTGGGTTTTACTACCACTTTCCCAGCCTGTTTTAAGCTGTTAAAACACAATCAAAGCAATCGTTGCATTAAAAAAATCTGTATGAAAGGCTTTTTGGAAAAACAAAAGGCAAGTTTACATCTGGAACCTATTCAGCTTGATCTTAACACAGACCGAAAGATAACACTTTTTCACTGTGTGATTTATTGTCCTGTCTCACACAGGAAAGGAAATCATGTACAGCACATTTCACTGCTGCAGAGCGTAATCCATGATGTACAATAGTTTATCACAGGTTAACCCAAGTAATGTCATCAAGCGGAAATGTGTGATTGATTATGCAGCACGGCATGTCATCGATCCACTTCATTTTTAATGAAGCCATTCTAATAGATGAAGTGTTTTAATTAGAAAACGAATCACCCTTTTAACACAAAGTGGTTCACATGGGTGGGATTACACTGGAATATTGCTGAACCTCTGATCACTGTTCACTCAATTCTTTTTTAACCCTTGCAGGCTCTACAGTACATTTCCTAGCAATATTATACAGTGATACCTTGAAACTCAACGTCAGTTGGTTCTTTGAGTGGCGTCGAGTTTAAAAGGCGTTGAATTTCAAGGTATTTTTCCCATAAGGATGTATGGAAAACCTGTTAATGCGTTCCATGGTCCCGTGGAACTGCGTATATATTTTAGGCTAATTTAAAAAGTGAGGTGCACGCCGCTTAGGGAAGGGCAGCGGAAGCTAAGCAGCACTGCCACACTTCATAGGAAACAACAGCACAGCAACGCAAAAGCGGTTTCGCTGCTTCTCATGTGAATGCGCCCCCTTTGTTTACATCACACCCATGTCGAGTTTAATGGAAACATCGAGTTTAAGGGTACAAATTTATTGATGAAGGGTGTCGAGTTTCAAAGGGGTTTTGAGTTCAGGGGCGTTGAGTTACAAGGTACGACTGTATTACAAAAAAGAACTGGAAGCAGTATTTAACTGTCAAATTAATTTAATTTTATTACCTTCTCCTCCAGTTCAGTTTGTGCATGCTCCAGCTTCTCAGTGTAAGACTTTATGCTTTCCTCAGCCACAGTGATAGCTGTTTTTACTGAATAACAGACATATATGATTTTATGTAAATATATCTGACACTAAAGCGTCAGGACAACACCTTGTATTGCATAACTTAAATACATCAATCAATTTCCAAACCTTTTATTTTATTTATTTTTAAACTATGACAGCAAGTCATGTCACGTCATTACAACATCATCGCTTTGTGATGGTTGGCTACACAGATGGGTCAGCTTTCTCCAATGTCCTCTATTTCGTGTTCCTGCAGCAGACTAGCACCTGATATGTAATCTGTGTTGTGCTGTTGTCAATCCATCTTATTCTTGGTCTTCCTCTTCTGAGTCCTTCCACATGTCCTGTCATTACAAGGTCTCAGTGTTGCCAGGTTTTCCGCCAAATTGGGCGGATTTTGTTGGAAATTGGCAGGGAAGAACAAGCTTTGGCGGGTGGACAAAATTTGAGCTGGTTTGTAATCATTTTGGCGGCTTAAAATATAAATAAAAAAAACTATTGCTTTCTAAAGCAGCTGGAATATAAATAGGCCTACCTTCTCCCATCACATCCAAACTGTTGTCAAAAGTTTGATTGACAGGTTATTCTTTCCAGGCCAAAAGACACCGTTGCCACGTCCATCAATACAGCGATTCATATGTTAAGACGTCAACAGCATAGGCTAGGCTTTTTTTGGACTCGTTTCTAGGTTAACGTTTTTTACATAGTTCTTCATAACTGTACAAAGTTGAATGTGAGTTGAATATGAAGGTAAGCAAGTTTTATTCGAACAAGAGGTTGAACTTCTTTCATTGTTTGCAAGTTTATTCTTATTTACTTGCAAAGGGTTGTGTGTCCTATCACAAATAATGCATTTTAAAAACTTGGTAGGCTACTTCAAAGACATGCAAGCAAAAATTATTTGTCTTTTATAATTTATGATTACTGATCTGTACATTTTAGGATATTAATTTGTAGTTAACTGGTTTATTATTTTTGAATAATCATCTGCTTATCCTGTGTTGTTTTGGGCGGTTTTTCATGCATTTTGGCGAATTTTGAAAAGGTTTTTGGCTGGAAATCACTGTTGCAATCTGGCAACCCTTTCCAGTTAGTTAAAAAGTTACTACTGTATATGTTATTGAAGGACAACATTGGTTTAACCTCTAAAAATTAAACTTTCTAATTACATTTATACAACATAGTGACACAAATGTTAATAATAGTTGTTGGAACAATGTTAGGACCAACATTTTACCTCAGCCTGTAAAGTTAAGTTTTCCTTTTTGTAACTTCATACCTTCATGAATCTGGCGTGTAATTTCGGATTTTTTTTGCTCAGTCAGTAAAATCTGTTGAAACAAAGAATCCAAACTCATTATTACACGTATTAATTAAAATAATTTAAACTGACAAACCCGGTAGCTTTTTAGCTAATCTTCTCAGCTCGAGCGCTATCGCACACTGACCGTTTATATATGCGTATGCGCGCGCGGAACTAAATGATTCATTTAATTGAATCGACTCATTCAGGACACCAAAGTGATTCGAATCCTTAATTAATTGATTCATTTAGATGCTGCCATTAGAAAGACATCTTTAAGAAGCTTGAAAAGAGGGCTTTCTTTGTCTCCACCAAAACATAAAGCCATTGCTTCAAAAAATGGCACCTTTAAGCTCCACTAAAGTGTGTTGCTTATTACATTGACAAAGTAAAAGCAGGAAAAGATGTTACTTTGTTAGACTGCATTATCTAACAAACATAAATGATTCCAAACCAGGGTGACACTGTGGCATAATGCGTATAGCGCTGTCTCCCCACAGCAAGAAGGTCCAGGTGGAGCGGTCCTGGTCCTTTCTGTATGGAGTTGGCATGTTCTCCCTGTGTCTGTGTGGGTTTCCTCTGGGTGCTTTGTTTTTCCCCACAAGTCCAAACACATGCAGTCAGGCCAATTGGAGCTACTAAAATTGTTCTGTGTGTGTTTGCCCTGTGATGGACTGGCGACCTGTCTGGGGTGTTTCCTACCTTTCACTCAGTGCATCGGACCCACCACGGCCCTGAATAGGATAAAGCAGTGGTAAAACTGAAAATAAATAAATCATTTCAAACCAGTTAAATAAATCTCCTTTATGCATAAGGTGACAGTGGTCTCTTGCCAACATTTAAAAGAAAATACAAGCTATTTTTAATGGGTGCAGTCAATGGGAGTGTTCAAAAACCTAGGGAGCTGCCTTGCTGTCTTACTGCCTACATAGGCAGCTGCCTCAGTAGAGAGGATTCTAATAAGTCATCGATTCATAAGGCAGGTTATTCAAACGCGCTACATAGACAGCGATTTCAGATCAGGTTTCGCTTACTAAGCTAACACAGTTTAAACCAATGGGATGAGGTGACACAGCGGGCTTACATAACCGAAAACGGTTAAATTAGCTGACAAGCCCGAACTTGCAAATAAATACACCTGTGCAAGTTTATACAATTTAAAAATCAATAATAATTTATTTACGTTTGAAAATAACTCTGTTCGTTTCTCCGCACCGTCAGCCATGTTTTTTTTGTTTTTTTTCTGTGAGAGAAGAGCTGCCGCACTGAATGCTGGGATTTCCTTTATCACTAAGGACGCTTCCGATGCTCACTCGTTCTTGTAAAATAACATTGAAATTTTAAGATGCCTAACTAGTGAGGATATTAAGGCATCTAGGATTTCGAACAGCCTCATTCTCGGGAGCGTGCGTAGGATGACGTAAAATGCTGTCTATGTAGAGAGCTCCCTAGCTTTTCGAACACACCCAATATATACCTAAGTTAAATGACATTATTAAGCCTTGTACACCACCAAATTAATCATTGAAGTTGCTGTATTTATATTTATAGAAGATCCACAAACAAGATTACCAATAAGAAATGTGATACCATTTAGACCATTTTTAACTTCTACAGCTCTCTTGACCATTTGTAATTCCTCACCGATCTCCCAAATCTGCTCTAAAGCCCTACTACAGCCTCCAGCCTCTGTATTGTTTGACATTTCTGGGCACAGTCAGCAATCAATACCTTTAATCCTGCACCATTTGGTCCTTCAGGGTTTGTCACCTCATACTTCTCAAATTTCCCAGGATTGGTGTTTGATTTGTAGCTATAGAGCTAAAGAGCTTAAAATGTAAACGCGGCCTACTTGTAATTGAGACTTTTATGCCCTGTCATTCATCTACAAAATGAGCAGTGAATATTGCTTAACCCTTTTGAAACAGTGAAGAACTTTAAAGAACTTGAGAGAAGCTTAAAAAACTTTTTATTCCATTTATTCATTTTCACTTCTTCATACATTTCCTCTGGTTCTTCTTCACTGCTGCAGACCCCTACCTTGACCAAGGAGGGCTCACTTCAACACGTGTGCAGTTGCCAACCAGGTGTTATTACCTGCACTAGGCAGGTTCACACAGAGATCAGTACTGCATACAGAGAATCACACACTGATCTATAAAGGCCATAATTAAAGCAGTGATGAAGAATCCCTTCGGCCCTTACACCCAGCAGACGTTAGTCAGTCATGTCTGCATGTAGGCTTCCCATCAGCTGATAGCAGAGCTGAGATTTGTATTCGCAAGCTTATAATCTCAGCACTGTGGGCTAGCATGTTTTAAATCATCCATTTAAACTTGTCTATCATTTAAGATTAGAATATATTATAATAAAGTAAACGTATAAGTAATAATAGTAGATTTAAGTGGTCACACCTGTTGATCCCCCTGTGATTTTTCTCTTATGCGAATTCATGGGTCCATCCTTATATAGCTACACTTGTGTGCCTTAAGTTAATTTTCACCCACCTGTGCTCTGAGAATTTAATAAAACTGCCAAGAAAAAGGCAACCCCACTGTGGACTGATTGTGTTTGTCCTGCTTCTTGTCTGAACTTGTTACATGAACTTAATAGTACAAAGGAAAATAATATTACCTCTTACACTGAGTAAATTCCCATTCTTCAACACAATCTATAAACTGCTGCTTGCCTTTCAAATCCAACCACATTTAGATATTATGTTTACTCCATACATTATTAATTGATCATTTAAAGTCATTTGAAATTAAACTTAAAAAACGTTTCTTCATGTTGAATGCTCATGCTGGTATGCTAAGCGCCTGTGCTTTCCAACAATATGTCAGATTTGTACACCATTCAGAGACTTAAAATGGTAGAGAAATATAAACAAACAAGCTGCTCCTGCATTTAAAGGTATCTAGTTAAAATGTGTTTGTATAAGCATAAAGTGAAATGCTCCTATACTGTACAGTGGACCCTTGACTTACGAATTTAATTGGTTCCGAAGGGCTGTTCTTAAGTCAAAATGTTCGTTAGTTAAACCTATTTTTCCCATAAGAAATCATGTAAATAGAATTAATTTGTGCCAGACCTCCCAAACCACCCCCTTACCTAACCTTTCTAATGTCTTAAATAGTCTTTTTTTTATTATAAATACAAGTTTATTTTCCCTTAAATCTTAAATGATAGAATAGACATTCCTGTAATAAACAATAATAAACAACAATACACAGTATTACTGTACATAAAAAACACACACATCACATTTCAGTACAGTACGTGTTCTGTACCATACACCATAATCAATTTCCTTCTTTTTATATAAAATGTATGTACCAGAAACAACAATAACTCTCATATGTCTCTATTATTTCCTTCTTTATTTCAACAGCGTTGTATTTTGTAGGTGTAATTGCACGAAAGAAAGAATACTTTACTCAGCGGACTTCCTTCTTCTCTCTCACTCACTGTCCCCTCTGTCTGATACACAGTGACAGCTACTGGCAGGAGTAATTATACAACAACAAATAGCATTAGATTGTTTTATTTTCTCACCACTGCACTTTCTCTGCACCTTCTTTGAGGCTATTTTAAAATAGAATTTTACAAAATATTTAAAAAAAACCACCGAAAAACACTGTCCGCTCTCCGCTCACTGTATATATATATATATATATATATAAAGAGAAACGGTTGGAGTGAACGTGTTCGTGACGTCACGTGTTTCGCGAATTTCGGTTCGTAATCTGAAATTTGTTCGTACGTTAAGTTTACGTTAAAAGATTGTTCGTAACCCAAAATGTTCGTATGGTAAACCGTTCGTAACTCAACGATCTACTGTATAATCATGACATCTGAAGAGCAAATAGATTATATAATGGTATACATGGCAAATTAGTCAGTATGACGGCGTATTAGCGCCACTGTAAAAACCTATATATTCTTAATTTTGAGAGCAAAATTTTGAATTAAAGTCAAAATATTATGGCCAAAGAGTGTGCAGCCATTGTAGGCTTGTCAATTCAGGGAAGCATGAGTCTGGATCGGCACGCAAGCGCTGAGGGCAGCCTCCAATGCACATTACTGTGGTTATCCAGTAACCCGCGATTACTTTTGGGTGATTGTTTGTAGTGTACGCTTCCATCCACATCACATGACGACTAAACCTGTCAATGCAACCATTTATACCGATGCCATACGGCTTTATCATACGAGTCCATATGCCATGAGGCCATAAGTCTGTCTGGTTCTTTCTTCTAAATAAACACAGTTTATTGCAAAGCTGTTTCAGCGTCCTTATGCTAATCACAAACTGGTGCTGATGTGCCAGGAGATTGAGGATTTCTTTATTTGTGAAACCGATATGAAAGTATAACTTCACCAAAACAAGGTCCGGGTCCTTTCTGTGTGGAATTTGCATGTTCTCCCCGTGTCTGGATGGGTTTCCTCCAGGAGCTCTGGTTTCCTCCCACAGTCCAAAAACATGCAATTAGATTAATTGGAGACACTGAATTTCCCAATAGGTGAATGGGTGTGTGTGTATATATGTGTCTGCCCTGCGATGGACTGGCGCCCGGCAGGGTGTCACTGTGTGCCTTGCGCCCACAGAAAAGCTGGGATAGGCTCCAGCACCCTACCCCCCCTTCCCCCTTGCGACCCCGATTGGATAAGCGGTTAAGAAAGTGAGTAAGTGGTTAATCAAGTAACCGAGTGGGGCTTGCTTTTTTTTTTTTTTTACAAGTGTGATAGGCATGTTGAATAATTTTGTTTACTTAAAAAAATATTACATAAATGTACAGGCCTAAAGGTGATCCCAATACAAGCCAAAAAAAGAGCATTAAACTGCTTTCTTACTCCAAAACAAATATTGCATTACCACTGCTTCAGAGTAGAATTATAGTCTTTAGCATTGCATATGTAGCAGTTAAGCTTGTGTGGGTGATTTAATATGAAAAGGTAACCTATGAAACCCAAAAAATGGGTGCAGAAACACATTTTTGGGGTACAAAACGAAATAGAGCCTCACTTTCTACAGAAATGCACACACTGTGCTGGGTATGACATTCTTCGCCCTGTGTAGTGCACTACATGTCCAGTAGGATGCAGTTTGGGACACAACCAGATTCCACAGAGCTGCTGCACCAATAGATGGCGACCTCCACCAGTTTAATTCTACATGTCTAGTCTTATGAATCCTCTTATTGCTCACTTTGCAGCTTGTTCGAAACTGAAGGGTTGCTCCTTTTTATCCTTCTGTAAAGGATATTTAAAAGATGTTGGAGTGTGTCTGTGACCATCTGTCCTTACTCATTTAACAGACTTTTTTTTTTTAGGTCAGGCACCGATGATAGATGAGAAAGCCTGTCTCCTAACTGACATTCCAATTCATCTCAAATGTGTTTATTGGGGTTAAGGTCAGGGATCTGTGTCAGTCTCACTGGAGTGTGTTGGTGGTATTCCAAAGCCACATGGGGTGCTGAAATCAGTCATTAGTTTCTGAATGACATCATCACTATAAACTGAGTGACACCTAGGCCTGCAAATAGAAAAAAAAACACATGAGCTCAGACGGGCTGACTTCATTATATGAATTAGGTGGGCTAATACTACTATGACACACACACACACACACACACACTTTGTAGTTCTACAATTACTGACTGTAGTCCGTCTGTTTCTCTACATACTTTTTAACCTCCTTTCACCTTGTTCTTCAATGGTCAGGACCACCACAGAGTAGGTTTTATTTGGGTGCTGGATCATTCTCAGCTCTGCAGTGACACTGACATGGTGGTGGTGTGTTAGTGTGTGTTGTGCTGGTATGAGTGGATAAGACACAGCATTGTTGATGAAGTTTTTAAACACCTCACTGTCACTGCTGGGCTAAGAATAGTCCACCAACCAAAAATATTCAGCCAACAGCACCAGGTGGGCAGCATCCTGTGACCACTGATGAAGGTCTAGAAGATGACCAAATCAAACAGCAGCAATAGATGAACGATCGTCTCTGACTTTACATCTACAAGGTGGATCAACTAGGTAGGAGTGTCTAATAGAGTGGACAGTGAGTGGACACGGTATTTAAAAACTCCAGCAGCGCTGCTGTATATACAGTGTATCACAAAAGTGAGTACACCCCTCACATTTCTGCAAATATTTCATTATATATTTTCATGGGACAACACTATAGACATGAAACTTGGATATAACTTAGAGTAGTCAGTGTACAGCTTGTATAGCAGTGTAGATTTACTGTCTTCTGAAAATAACTCAACACACAGCCATTAATGTCTAAATAGCTGGCAACATAAGTGAGTACACCCCACAGTGAACATGTTCAAATTGTGCCCAAATGTGTCGTTGTCCCTCCCTGGTGTCATGTGTCAAGGTCCCAGGTGTAAATGGGGAGCAGGGCTGTTAAATTTGGTGTTTTGGGTACAATTCTCTCATACTGGCCACTGGATATTCAACATGGCACCTCATGGCAAAGAACTCTCTGAGGATGTGACAAATAGAATTGTTGCTCTCCACAAAGATGGCCTGGGCTATAAGAAGATTGCTAACACCCTGAAACTGAGCTACAGCATGGTGGCCAAGGTCATACAGCGGTTTTCCAGGACAGGTTCCACTCGGAACAGGCTTCGCCAGGGTCGACCAAAGAAGGTGAGTCCACGTGTTCGGCGTCATATCCAGAGGTTGGCTTTAAAAAATAGACACATGAGTGCTGCCAGCATTGCTGCAGAGGTTGAAGACGTGGGAGGTCAGCCTGTCAGTGCTCAGACCATACGCCGCACACTGCATCAACTCGGTCTGCATGGTCGTCATCCCAGAAGGAAGCTGACGCACAAGAAAGCCCGCAAACAGTTTGCTGAAGACAAGCAGTCCTAGAACATGGATTACTGGAATGCCCTGTGGTCTGACGAGACCAAGATAAACTTGTTTGGCTCAGATGGTGTCCAGCATGTGTGGCGGCGCCCTGGTGAGAAGTACCAAGACAACTGTATCTTGCCTACAGTCAAGCATGGTGGTGGTAACATCATGGTCTTGGGCTGCATGAGTGTTGCTGGCACTGGGGAGCTGCAGTTCATTGAGGGAAACATGAATTCCAACATGTACTGTGACATTCTGAAACAGAGCATGATCCCCTCCCTTCGAAAACTGGACCTCATGGCAGTTTTCCAACAGGATAACGACCCCAAACACAACCTCCAAGATGACAACTGCCTTGCTGAGGAAGCTGAAGGTAAAGGTGATGGACTAAACCCAATTGAGCACCTGTGGCGCATCCTCAAGTGGAAGGTGGAGGAGTTCAAGGTGTCTAACATCCACCAGCTCCGTGATGTCATCATGGAGGAGTGGAAGAGGATTCCAGTAGCAACCTGTGCAGCTCTGGTGAATTCCATGCCCAGGAGGGTTAAGGCAGTGCTGGATAATAATGGTGGTCACACAAAATATTGACACTTTGGGCACAATTTGGACATGTTCACTGTGGGGTGTACTCACTTATGTTGCCAGCCATTTAGACATTAATGGCTGTGTGTTGAGTTATTTTCAGAAGACAGTAAATCTACACTGCTATACAAGTTGTACACTGACTACTCTAAGTTATATCCAAGTTTTATTTCTATAGTGTTGTTCCATGAAAAGATATAATAAAATATTTGCAGAAATGTGAGGGGTGTACTCACTTTTGTGATATATATATATACAGTATATATACTGTATATGTGTGTGACTTATCGGAATCATTCTGTTCTGTTTATTTATTGATTAACCGTACATACATCTTTTTATATAAACACAATTATTAGCGAAGCTTATTCCAGTTCCCTCTAATCATAAATAAGTAAATAAATAAATACATTTTAAGCTGTTAAATAATTGTAATACTTTTTAAGCTATTTGCATATACTTTAGTAAAGATAAAAAAGAAAGCTACAGATAAGAAAAAAACTATTTTTTAAAATTATTTGGTGGAAATGAGGTAAAAAGAAAACAATCTCACAATTTATTTAATAAAATAACTATGTGTTTAACATAAACACATGTTTAGTTCTTTGTGACTAAACAAAATGTCTTTATAAGTCATACATTCAATTACTGTCTGTTTTACTACCCTGTTTATATTCAGGTCAGGGTCGCTGTGGGTCTGATTTATTAGATGAATAGCAGGAAAGACCCTGGACAGGTCACCAGTCCATCACAGGACACACACACACACACAAACACAGGGCAACTTTTAGCTGAAGGAGACCAGAGCACCTGGAGGAAATCCACACAGACATGGGGAGAAAATGTAAACTCCATGCAGAAAGGGAATCGAACCCAGACCTCTCTTGCTGTGAGGCGACGGTGTTACCCGAACAATTTACACATTTATCTAAAACAATATATAAAGTGGTACATAAAACTTATTTTATCTAGGTACTTGTCAATTAGTAACCTGTTTAGATATCAGTTAAGTTAATGTCATTGACATTTATAAATTGACATTTTCAGCATTTAGCAGACGCCTTTATCCAAGTCGACTTACAGTACTGTGACAGTATACAGTCTGAGGGTTAAGGGCCTTGCTCAAGGGCCCAACAGCAGCAACCTGGCAGTGGTGGGGCTTGAAGCAGCGACCTTTTGATTACTAGTCCAGTCCCTTAACCGCGAGGCTACAACTGCCCTAATGTAACAAAGAATGTTTGTTAATGTTAATTCCCACTTTCACCTCACAGCAAGAAGGTCCTGGGTTCGATTTCCAGGTTGGGCGGTCCGGGTCCTTTTTGTGTGGAGTTTGCATGTGTGCATGGGTTTCCTCTGGGAGCTCCGGTTTTCTTCCACAGTCCAAAGACGTGCAAGTGAGGTGAATTGGAGGTACAAAATTGTCCATGACTGTATTTGACATTAAACTTGTGAAGTGATGAATCTTGTGTAATGAATAACTACCGTTTCTGTCACGGATGTAAGTCAAGACATTGTCTTAAAGCAACTTTACAAAATCCAGGACCAACAGATACAAAAACCCCTGTTGAGCAAGCCGAGGGCGACTGCGGCAAGGAAAAACTCCCTTAAAATTACAGGAAGAAACCTTGAGAGGAACCAGACTCAGCAGGGCCCATCCTTCTTGGGTGGTCTGGAGGATACTTTAAATGAATAAGATTTACACAAATCATACAAACACAGAATTAAAATGAACTAAAGGATAGGATGACGTAAAATGCTGCCTATGTAGAGAGCTCCCTAGCTTTTCAAACACACCCAAAGTCTGTAGTGAGTTCTTGACATTCTTGGTGCAAACACGCCAGGTCCCCGTCACATCCGGCAGGAGCAGCGTTGTTGGTACGGCAGTCTCGAGTTCATTTCTTAACCTCGGGCGGGTAAACAGGTTTCCATCAGAAGGACCTTGGGGTAAAACAACAGAAACTGTAGTTAAAAATGTACAACGCGAGTTGAGAAACATATCAGTATATCGGAGAGTTTTAGACTCCGGCAGCCCTAATTATTACAGCATAACTAAAAGGGAGATCGAGCAGGTAACAAGGTCATGAACCAAAGTGTTTGATTCCCACAAAATGTAAAAAAGTCAAATGTTTCCTTTTAAATCATTTTGCACTTTTTGCACAACTTTACGCAATAACTGCTTCTGGAAGCAGAAAAATAATGGAGCTGAAAGTTTCTCCTCTGGTTGCTCTGAATCGCATCGTTTGGGGGGTTAAAAGCCGCAGCTGATTGTGCGCGCGCCTCCTCCGCCGCGCCCGGGTGCGTCTTCGCTATTATTTGTATTTGCCTGTGCGCGCGCTCACTCGCCCGCACGCCTGCTGTGAGTCCGGAGCGGAGTTTGTTGCGCACTGAAGGCGATCCGGGTAGTTTCACCCTCTCATGCGCGACCCTTGTGAGCCCGTCAGGTACCGGATCGTCCCGTTGCTGGTGCTGCTGTTGTTTACTGCTGTTTTGAAGGATTTTCTTGTTATTCTTGTTGTTGGTGTTGTTTGCGGGAGCGGGAGCGCGTGAGAGGACGACATGGTGCGCGCGGATGGATGGATGTGAACACAGATGAAGGAGTACTGAGCGCGTGTATTACTCTCCTGTTACTGTGAAAAGTGCGCACTGCAAACAACGGATACATGATGATCCTGGCCACGGTTTGCCTGCTTTTACCTCTGCTGGGTGAGTTTCTGTGCTTTAGTTTTTGTTTGTTTTGATTGTATTTTTGTTTTTCCAGTGTGTGCGTTTTTATTGGAATGAACGAGACTGGAGACTGTGGTTTTGCGCACTAACATGTTCAGGCTGCTGTGACTCTGATGTTCATAAATTTGTAGTGATTTTATTTAAGGCATAAAAGTCTGCAGACACAACTGAAGTCAAAAGTTTACATACACTTGCTGTTCTTTTTCTTTGGCAGTGAAAGTTGTCCATAAAGTTTCACGAATTTCGTCATGAGTCCATGAGTTACTTGTGAGGTTTTTTCTTTCTTTCTTTCTGGGTCTGCTGTGTTAATATATATATATATATATATATATATATATATATATATATATATATATATATATATATATAAATGTGTGTGTGTGTGTTTATATATATATATTGGACTTATGTCCATATAAATAGGGCTTGTTTGACTGTCAAACTGTATTTTTATGCTGAAAGGAAATTCGTCTGGTTACTCACCTGTAACAAAATAAAGAAACAAATAAACAACAACATAAACAGGTCCTCTATGTCTGCTGGTTTAAAAATAATATAATTCATAAGAATTATATTATTATTATTATTATAACGCCATTTAACTATGTGGCATGGCTGATTCCTTACGATTATGACTGACCATACCTCACATATATGACTTGTGTCCATATAAATAGGGCTTGTTTGACTGTCAAACTGTATTTTTATGCTGAAAGGAAATTTGTCTGGTTACACACCTGTAAGAAAATAAACGAACAAATAAACAACAAAAAACAGTTCTTCTGTGTCTGCTGGTTAAAAAATAATATAATTTATTAGAATTATATTATTATTATAACGTCATCTAACTATGTGGCATGGCTGATTCCTTACGATTATGATTGAATATACCTAACATATGACTTTTGTCCATATAAATAGGGTTTGTTTGACTGTCAAACTGTATTTTTGTGCTGAAAGGAAATTCATCTGGTTACTCACCTGTAACAAAATAAAGAAACAAATAAACAACAAAAAACAGATGTTCCTTAAATTATTATTATTATTTATAATGTCAAACACAGTCATGGACAATTTTGTATCACCAGTTCACCTCACTTGCATGTCTTTGGACTGTGGGAGGAAACCGGAGCTCCCGGAGAAAACCCACGCAGACACAGGGAGAACATGCAAACTCTTGCTGTGAGGCGACAGTGCTACCCACCGAGCCACTGTGCCACCCCTTCTTTGAATTAAAACCTGATGGAACACAGGTGTCACTGTACACAGTCGTGCAAGCTGTACATCGCCATGGGCTAAGAGACTCCTTTTCAGTTGCTCTGATTTTAGGTGCAATTTTGTAGCACAAGCTTACTTGACTGTAGACAGTCTTTTTCTCCTGTTGTGCTTCTTGTATTACATCTGACTATTCAGATTTTTCTTTTTCCCCCAGCACTGGGTGACAATTTGAATTTCCATTACAGTTATTACAGTACATTCTACACCACCTAATCATATGATTTATAATGATGTATAATTTTTATTTTTCATATTAATCATGTAAGCATCCTAATTTAAGTCCATAAAAGTTGCTTTTAGACAAAAAAAGCATGTTACCCAATCATTCAGCTCAGCTACCCTGCCAGGGTCGCATCTTGAATCATTGGGCGCAATGCAGAACACAGCCTGGACGGGACAATCACGTCTGTATGTAGATGCTGTAAGCACCGCTGGGGATTCGAACCCCGTATCCCAGTAGTAGTGAGCAAGCATAATTTACCACTGTTCCAACAGAACACCCAGTTGCTAAGACGTCCTTTACAAGTGAACAATAAAAGTCAATAAAAGTTTGGACCATAATAGAAGAGAAATCACAGAAATAACATTTACAGTATTGATTGCGCACTGCTGTGTGATGCACATTGTGATTTGCCATGCTTTTCTAAGCAACTGTAGTTTACTATGATCCCAACAGGGGATAGCGGGGTTGGTTGGCACACTGGCACGCCATAATTTAGTAGCAGCAAATTGAAGCATAAACACGCATAAAATATATTAGAATTAGATTACTTATGGTCATAAGTCATATAGTGCACTTGTGCATACTTGCCCTCTGCTTTGCAAGATCATAAAAGAATGAAGAAATTAAACAAATGTGTGTTTGGAGTTTGACATGTTCTGTTGTAATTTTTTTTAATGTGGATTACTTTTTCCACCCTTTAAACCATGCCAGTGCTTTGTGTGGCTATTATTTGAGAGTGAATGTGAACAATTGAGTGCTCTGAGATAGACAGGCACCCTAATCGTTTTGCATTCCCACCCTAACCCTGGTCAGGATAACGTGCTGTGTGTGTCTGAATCACAGTACACACACAGGTCAAACATACACATACACATTTACATACACATGTTTTTAAGTGTTTTGATAAATAACATTGGGATGACATTATTTGGTACCAGCTCTGTTATTTACATGAAGACCATAGACATGAATTATACACTAGGGTGGGAGGGGGAGACCAAATCTACCAGGAAAGGGAGGAGGGGGATCAATAACTGATGGGAACACTGACGAATCGTAATATTAAACAAAACTTGTGAGTGGAATATTTTTATTATTATATCATTTTTATCATCTATACTTTTACATCATTATATTAGGGAGGGTATTTTGAGCATGTCTAAATATTGGTGTGGTATCCATGTACACCCTACCAAATGTGCAAAACAACCCCGTTCTATTCTACTGGATAAATAAACAGTCAGAGGTATTTATTGATTTATTTATTTTTACTAAACATTGGTCAGTCAGGGTCACCACTGGTCCAATGCCATCCCGTAACACTGGTTTTATAATAGGAATGTAGTCAGGAGAGGCAACACACAGTCACACATGTACCTACAGTAATTTAGAGCAGCCATTCTTTCTAATGGCAGTCACCAGAGGTGAGAATCCAGAACCCAGGTCCCAAGCACCCATGTATCGGACTATGAGGCATGGGGATGTTGGGGGTGCTGGAGCCTATCCCAGCTTTTCAATGGACGCAAGGCACACAGTAACACCCTGGAAGTGGCGCCAGTCCATAGCAGGGCAGACACACATACACACACACACACACCCATTTACATACTTTAGGGCAATTCAGTGTTTCCAATTAACCTGACTGCATGTTTTTGGACTGTGGGAGGAAACCGGAGCTCCCGGAGGAAACCCACGCAGACACGGGGAGAACATGCAAACTCCGCACAGAAAGGACCCGGACCACCCCACCCCGTCTAGGGATCAAACTCAGGACCTTCTGCAGCATTTTTATTACCTTAAAATATGAATTTGACAATTCATTTTCACAAATTAGCATTTCAACTGGTATTTGCATCAGTTTGACTAGGAAACATGTTTTTCCTTTGGCAGTGTGCTATGAATCTCAGTGAGGCAAAGGTCTTACAGGAGTCCTTAAAATTTTTTGGAGACGGTCTTCTCCAGTATTCCCCAGCTTTACTGTTTACTTTACCAGTTTATATTTATTTACATCTTCGTGGTTTATTCTTGAAAGCAACCTGCATATGCTGTTCTGAAACTCTCTTGTTGTCCACATATGATAAGAAAGAAAGACTTTGGCTGTATTAACAAATCATTTCCCCCACTGAAAATATTAATGCACATTTATAGTCTACTGATAAATGTAAAAATAGTGTTTGTGACTCGTGCAAAAAGTTTGGACACCCTGCTAAGTCAGTACTTAGTTACACCCCATTTGGCAGATATCTTGTAACTTGAAGTCTTTCCATTCTTGTGCTAGGAATTTTTACCTGCTCTTTCTTGCAGAACGCTTCTTGTTCCAGGATATTTTTGGACCATCTTGCATGCATCACATGTTTAAAATCTACCATGTGAATGCCATTGAAAAACGGTAGAATTTGCTCAGGTGGTGCAGCGGTAAAACACACGCTAGAACACCAGAGCTGGGATCTCGAATACATTGTATTGAATCTCAGCTCTGCCTGCCGACTGGGCTGGGAAGCCATGTGAACAAAGATTGGCCTGTTGTTCATATAGGGGTGGGATATTAAGCCGGATAGGGACTCTCTCATAATTATTGCAACTATGACCTCTGCTGGCTGATTGATGGCGCCTGCACAGAGACGGGGAAAAGAGTGCTGTCAGGGTGTGTCTCTCCGTACACAGTGCTGATCCGCATTGCACTCGTCAAAATGTAGGTGACAAAATGCATACGGCTGCTGTCCACGTGTCGGAGGGGGTGTGGGTTAGCTTCGTTCTCCTCAATCAGAGCCGGGGTACGCATTGGTGGAGAGGAAGCATGACGCAATCAGGCAATTGGACGCGCTAAAAGTCGGGAGAAAAAGGGGAGAAAATGCATAAACAAACAAAAATAAATAAAATAGTAGAATTTTAGGTCATTATTTTTGGATCATTATGCCTGACTGTCACCTCAAAGCATAACAGATCCACCTTTGTGTTGTTAAAGTCTAATTTTTCAAAATGCTTATCTTGATAGTTGTAATTCATACTTCCGATGTTGACTTTTGTGATGAGGTCGAAGTTATTCTGGTCAGGGTCACCATGGATCCAATGCTATATAGAAACACTGGTTATACACTGATCAGCCATAACATTAAAACAACCTCCTTGTTTCTACACTCCATTTTATCAGCTCCACTTACCATATAGGAGCACTTTGTAGTTCTACAATTACTGACTGTAGTCCATCTGTTTCTCTACATACTTTTTTAGCCTGCTTTTACTCTGTTCTTCAATGGTCAGGACCCCCACAGGACCACCACAGAGCAGGTATTATTTAGCTGGTGGATCATTCTCAGCACTGCAGTGACACTGACATGGTGGTGGTGTGTTAGTGTGTGTTGTGCTGGTATGAGTGGATCAGACACAGCAGCGCTGCTGGAGTTTTTAAATACCGTGTCGACTCACTGTCCACACTATTACCACTGATGCCACTTATCAGGGCAGTGATAGCTCAGTGGTTAAGGTACTGGACTAGTAAGCAGAAGGTTGCCGGTTCAAGCCCCGCCACCACCAAGTTGCCACTGTTGGGTCCCTGAGCAAGGCCCTTAAAACTCATTGTGTTCAGCTCATTGTGTAAGTCGCTTTGGATAAAAGCGTCTGCTAAATGCTGAAAAATGTAATATAGAAGCACTTTGTAGTTTTACAATTACTGAGCTGATAAAATGGACAGTGAGTGTAGAAACAAGGAGGTGGTTTTAATTTTATGGCTGATCAGTGTATATTAGGAATGTAGTCGGAGAGGGTCTTAGTGCAAGGCAACACACATTTACCTACAGTTAGAAGCAATTTAGAGCAGCTGTTTTTCCTAAACACTACACTATTAGGGTGCACTACCACTCCTGTGCCAGGTTAACCTTTCTACAGTTCCTTTGTTTTGGGTGAATTAAGCTCCAACATTTTACAACTGAAATGCTTTTCAAATTCCTACACATGCCACATGTTTGCTTTTCCAAACCCAAATCAGGTTTGAGCTGTTCAGTTCAAATATTTTCAAACTATTTCTTTACACAGATGTTCTCCTGTCTGCAGATCAGTCCGTGTTTACCTCCGCGAGCCGCATGGACTGCGTTCGAGCCAGCGAGCTGTGCTTGAAGGAGCCGGCGTGCAGCACCAAATATCGGACTATGAGGCAGTGCATGGTGGGCAGGGAGGGCAACATCAGCGCCGAGGCCAGGGACGAGTGCCGCAGCGCCCTGGATGCCCTTAAACAGAGCCCGTTGTACAACTGCAGGTGCAAACGAGGGATGAAAAAGGAAAAGAACTGTCTGCGCATTTACTGGGGGATCTATCAGCATTTACAGGGTGCGTTCATGTTCTGTACTTCAAAAAATATAGATATACAGCGCCTTAAAATATTTCTCCACAATGCTTAATTAGCATTTTGCTTCATTTGGATTAAAAGCACCTTGTTCCTTTGGCAGTGTGCTTTGGGTGATTGCTTTTTTATCTTTCTGCCAGAGGGAAGCAGATTTCTGTTTTAGAATTTAATGTTTATTATGTATTTTCTATTTTTCCTGATCAGACATTCCCTGCTGCTTAGAAACCAAGCTTCACAAATGTCCACTTTAGTCTACTCAGTCCACTATCACTTTTAGTTACAGACACTAATTTTGCAGCTCCGTCAAATTCACAGTCAGTGTCACAGGTAGTGAGTAGGTTAGAGTTGTGGCCTGACCTAGACGCGTTATGGCTATAGTTTTATTTTTTCTCCACTTCTCTATGATAGACTGAACTAAGTTCTGATGTATTCTAAGTATCTTGTAAACTTCTACTTAAAGCTCCTTTTACTTCATTTGGATTGTTCTGTGGGTGGCCACTACCATACCAACAGACCACACAAAGAGAATTTTAATGTTTACCATGTATTTTCTATTTTTCCTGATCAGACTGGCATTCCCTGCTGCTTAGAAACCAAGCTTCACAAATGTCCACTTTAGTCTACTCAGTCCACTATCACTTTTAGTTACAGATACTGATTTTGCAGCTGTCAGATTCACAGTGTCACAAGGGTCATAGTAAGTAGGTTTAGAGTGATGGCCTGACCTAGGCATTGTGGCTGTAGTTTTATATTTTCTCCACCTCCACTTCTTTATGATAGACTTTTAATTTATTCAAAGTACCTTGTATACTTCTTCTTAAAGCTCATTTTACTTAATTTTGATTGTTCTGTGGATGGTCACTACCATACCAACAGACCACACAGATATTCTTCTCAAAGCTTCTTTTACTTAATTTTGATTGTTCTGTGGATGATCACTACCATACCAACAGACTACACAAAGATATTCTTCTTAAAGCGCTTTTTTACCTAATTTTGATTGTTCTGTGGATGGTCACTACCATACCAACAGACCACACAAAGATATTCTTCTCAAGCTCCTTTTACTTAATTTTGATTGTTCTGTGGATGATCACTACCATACCAACAGACTACACAAAGATATTCTTCTTAAAGCTCTTTTTTACCTAATTTTGATTGTTCTGTGGATGGTCACTACCATACCAACAGACCACACAAAGATATTCTCCTTAAAGCTCCTTTTACTTAATTTTCATTGTTCTGTGGATGGTCACTACCATACCACCAGACCACACAAAGATATTCTTCTCAAAGCTCCTTTTAATTAATTTTGATTGTTCTGTGGATGGCCACTACCATACCAACAGATCACACAAAGATATTCTTCTCAAAGCTCCTTTTTTTTAGTTTTCACTGTTCTGTTGGTGGTCACTACCATACCAGCAGACCACTTTCTGTAAAGCACCACTTACCCAGAGCACAATACTACCACCACCATGCTTTACAGAAGGTATAGGTAGGTGTTGTTGGGGTTGAAAGTCTTCTTTTAGTGGTTATTGGATTCTATCTGACTGTCCAAATGACAAATGCCATCTCAGCATAAGGTCAGAGTTTAGGTTTTCCTCCCAATCTTGGCAGCCACAGAGCACAATACTACCACCACCATGCTTCACAGTATGTACAAGTAGGTGTTGTTGGGGTTGAAAACCTTTTTGATGGTTATTGGATTCTATCGGACTGTCCAAATGACAAATGCCATCTCAGCATAAGGTCAGAGTTAAGGTTTTTCCTCCCAACCTTGGCAGCCCCAGAGCACAATACTACCACCACCATGCTTCACAGTATGTACAAGTAGGTGTTGTTGGGGTTGAAAGCCTTTTTGATGGTTATTGGATTCTATCTGACTGTCCAAATGACAAATGCCATCTCAGCATAAGGTCAGAGTTTAGGTTTTTCTCCCAACCTATACCAATACTGCCACCATCATGCTTTACAGTACATACAAGTAAGTGTTGTTGTGATTGAAAGCCTTTTTTGGTGGTTGGATTCTATCTATTAGTTGCCTGAATGATGACATTAACTTAAAAAAAATATATAATCTGCTTTCAAGGATCTGTACCAATTCCAGAGACTATTGTGAGGCTTGTGCTTCTTTATTATGATTGAGGTCAAATCATCCTTATTTATATGAGCACAGAAAAATGTCTGATTTTAACTGCAATATTTTTTTTTATCTGACAGGAAATGATTTACTCGAGGATTCTCCGTACGAGCCCATGACCAGCCGTCTGTCTGATATATTTCGTCTAGCTCCCATCTATGCAGGTAGGATCTTAAAATTTTAGATGTTTTCTTAGGATGTGTAGACAGTTGTGAATAATACACAAAATAGACTATATTCAATGTTTATTGTACGTTCTTTCTGGTTTGCTTCTTTCTACTGCCTTATTCGGACTGGCATGCCTTGCGATCTTGCATGAGTAGATGTTCTTACTGGGACCATTTCTTCTGAACCTGGTGATTAACCGAAATGCAGTCAGCTGCTAGTTTGTCTCACTGGTGATTCATGACTAAAGTAGAAGTAGAAAGCATGTGTGTGTTGGACTGCATGGTGTTCCACAAGTCTCTCATATATTTTCTGCCTCTGGGGGGCAATGGTGTTCTCCACTCCAGATAAATCAGCTCTGTGTGAGCAGCAGATGGTGAAAGCACAGGGTTCACGAAACTTAGAGAAGTCAAACCGAGAGCTTGGAGTTGCTCATCTTGAGTAGAATAAATGCTGTCCTTAATGGAGAGACTTGAGATTTCAAGTATGTAATTTAAAACCTGGAGATACTTGCGAGTCTGGACAAAAAAAAAAATCAGATTTATTATCTGATGCAGACTGTGGAAAATATGAGGCACAGATACGAGCCCAGCGTTCTGTATAAGCGAAATGAAATTCTCACAGGATTGTAACATTTTTAACCTAAAATTTAATGCTTTGAGATTAAACAGTAAATAAAGTGGCAACAATTTTAATAATGGACTGTAATATAGAAAACCTCATTCCCCACCTCCAGTGGCGTAACTAGGAGCTCATGGGCCCCAGTGCAAAAAATATTTTGGGCCCCCTCAACAAATTTCATTAGCATTAGCCACTTGCTACTGTAGAGGGTAGGCTCACCTAGAGTGCTGTTTGCCCGGCGAGGATGCTACGAGTTTTTTGCTGCGTGTGGTGGTGGATGTGTGGGAATAAAGGCACACGACAAGGTAGAGTTCACTTTAACTGTTTAGTCAGGACTTCAATGAGCGTTACACCCGAACCACCTATTGGGTTCAATGCTGGGGCCATACGGCGAGTCTTGTATACAAAACTAACTAACTGCAGAACGTCCGAACGCACATGTATAAACCGGGTGCTGCATTCTGATTGGCTGAGCTGAATGTCACTCACATATTGCCGCCACAGTATTGTAATATAATAATAGCAACCTGGCGAGTGCAGCCAATGTGCGGTGGGGGGTTGAGTTCATGTCGTGGAGGGCCCTCTCCCCCCGTTATGGGCCCCAGTGCAGATCTGACTGTCTAGACAAATGGCATCTTAGCATAGGGTCACAGTTTAGGTTTTCCTCCCAACCTTGGCAAAAAAGACCACTGTTCTATGTACGTTTTATGTATCGTTCTTGGGACCTGAAGTTGAATAAATGACAACATTGACTTAAAAAACATGTGATCTGCTGCTTTCTAAGATCTCTCCACTGCTAAGTTGCCATCTGATGCAGACTGTGGAAAAGAACCATGGTTCTTGAACCGGTTCTGTTCAGGTTTCTTCGAACCTTGGTGTTTTGTAGAGAACCGACCCGCGTTTCCACCAGTTTTTGGGAACCAAGCCTGCGTCATCAACAGCGGGTGTTACACAACGAAAGTAAAGAGTAGTAACATGATGTCGGAGTGTGTAGATCACTTGCGAGCATTTGTGCTGTTGTTACAGATGTTTGTTTTTATGCAAAAAGCATCGATCAACTGTTGGTGATAAGAAAACAATAACTGCGACAAACACGTCTACGTCTTCTTAAGTTCATTGACGTGAGAAGCGTTTTGCGCTAAGCCGTCACCGCGACCCTCGGTGCAAATAGCCGATTTGCTCAGCGCTCGGCTTCCACGACACGAATATCCATTTGTGTGAAATAACCATCAAATCTACTCTAAAAGCTCCACATGTATCTGTGTTCTGAATCCGCAAAAAGCTTACCTAAATACAGCATAACGTGGCTTAATGTACTAAAAGTACAACATAGGAACACTAAATTTCTCTCAGTTATTACTGGTTATAAGTGCTCTGTGCTGCCCAAATTCATCGCTCATTGTTTTAGTACAACAAGCCTCACTTTATTTTTCATGTTAAGCATTTATACTGTTCGGGCCACTTTTACCACGTCATATCACACAGTTTATTGTTTAAAAAATATCAGCGAATATCAGCGGCAAACTGGCTCAAAATGTAATCAGGTAAACTTTGAAAGATGAAAGTGGTTTCAATTCTATATAATGTTATAATGTCTCATGTGAAAGCGTCCACTCCAAACCTCTACACTCTGACACGCCCACAGATGACGTCACGGTTCTCGCTGAAAAACCAAGTATTATAAAACGGATAGTTCCGGTCCTAAAATCTGATTGGCTGAGCCGCGTTCGAAGCCGTTGTAAAATAAAGCAATAAGCCACGAGAGGCCGTACGTTACTGTGATTTTAGCACGGGGATGACGTTTTTGGCACGACGCGAAGCGGAGTGCCTAAAACTTCTTTCCCCGTGCTAAAATCGTAACAGTAACGTACGGTCTCGAGTGGCTTATTGCTTTTATAAAACGGCGGTCAACATAAAATATAATAAATACAACAATGTTTAACCATAAATGTATTTATTGTGTATAAACTTACAATAAAGCATTCTTCCGCGACGCAAGGTAATCCGATTAACAGTGTTGCTAGGCAACGTAAGGGCGAAAATAACATTAACTTTCTCTATTCAGTGGCGTATTAATATGGAATGATGTGAGGTGGTCCTAGGTGTGCGTTTATCGGGGATTTTACAACGGCTCCGAACGCGGCTCAGCCAATCAGATTTTAGGACCGGAACTATCCGTTTTATAATCCCCGATATACACACACCTATGACCACCTCACATCATTCCATGTGAATACGCCACTGAAAAGAAAAAGTGAATGTTATGTTCGCCCTCATGTTGCCTAGCAACACTGTTAACGGACTACCTGATTTTGCGGAAGAATGCTTTTTGTAAGTGTTTTTGTAAATAAAAACATTTATAAATTGAACATTGTTGTATTTTATTGTATTTTATGTTGACCGCTGTTTTATTAAAGCAATAAGCCACTTGAGACCGTGCGTTATTGCTATGATTTTATCACGGGGAAAGACGTTTTAGGTACTCTGCTTCGCGTCGAGCCAAAACATTCTTCCCCGTGATAAAATCACAGTAACGCATGGTCTCTCGTGGCTTATTGCTTTATTCTGTGGTGCCAGATTAGAACGCTAGTTCGCTGTCTGGAACCTCTTTTTTCCGGTGGAAACACGCGAAACCGGTTCAAAATCAAGTTAGCGAACCGGAACGGAGCCGGATCTGCGTCGGTGGAAAAGGGGTAACAGTGACCCTAACCAGGACGTTACATGGGTCAAAAATGTAAGCTTTCATTTATTCATTTCTGATTGGAAGTTGGATTGCACTTACAAACCAGTTAAAACCTGAACTAATTATCTTATATATTAAAATTAGCCACAACTAACTGACAATATGTCGTTCAAGTTTTTCATGTTAAAAACATTTTCCCAAGTTTGTCAAATGTAGAAACTAAGAACTTTATTTGGTGTGGGTGGTAACACACAGAAGCCAAAATTAGGAAACCTGAAGACTCATGAGCCTCCCTTAGGGACACGGAGTCACAGAGTAAAACAGTGCAGTAATTAAAGCAGCATGCACCTTGCTATTTTTCACCTCTGTCTCTCGGCAGCTCTGAGAACAGAGAGATTTATGGGAAGGAGTTTGGAACGTGAGATCGCTCATTATTCCCCCTTGAAAAAGCTCCCGACTTTGATTGACGTCTGTGCTCCCAGCCTGTGATCCCTCCGCTACAAAAGGAGGTGCGAGGCAGACGCCGGCGGAGACAGATGCAATGCGCTCTGAATGTCTGGAGGTTTCGGGTCTCACGTGTTTGCAGATCGTTGCTTACAATTTCGGGGACGAGAAGATGATTTGTTTAGGGTTGGATTCGCTCAGGGAAGGCATGGTGTTAAATACATCATATCATACATCCAAACACTGTCAAGCTAGAAGCTGAAAGTCTCATCAGCTACTAAGAGTCATTTTGTTTTAAGCTCATCATTAGTAACGGCTTCATCCTAATCAGGGTCATGATGGGTCCGCCTACCCGGGCACACTAGCATCAGACACTTACCCATTTACTTATCCACTCACATTAAAGGGCAAATGACATTAACCCAAATTAGGGAATGTTTTTTCTGGGGTCATAGGAGGCACCCAGAATAAATAGTACTGAACTTAGCTGGGGGTAGGTCCAGAACCTGATCAAAACACTATGCACAAGACAGGAATACACTCAGACACTATCCCATTTACCTACGTACTCACACCTAGTGGCAGTTTAGAGCAACCAATCCACCTTTGGCACATTTTTGGAATCTCTTATACAGTTACCAGGGGCAAGGTTAGAACCCAAATTCCTAGGTCCCTACTAGTATGTGACTACCAAACTACCAGTCTTGTCATGGTGGGTCCAATACCAACTGTAATATCTGGTCAGAAGTCCATTCTAGACCAGCCAATCCACCTTTGGCATGTTTCTGGAAGGTAGGAGGAAACTACAGTACTGGGAAAAACTCAAAAAACACAAAATCTCACATACAGTAACCAGGGGCAAGGTTAGAACCCAAATTCCTAGGTCCCTACTAGTGTGTGACTACCTGGTGGGTCCAATACCAAATGTAATATCTGGTCAGCAGTCCATTCTAGACCAGCCAATCCACCTTTAGCATGTTTTTGGCATTTAGGAGAGGAGGAAACCACAGTACTGGGAAAAACTCAAAAACACAAAACCTCACATACAGTTACCAGGGACAAGGTTAGAACCCAAATTCCTAGGTACCTACTACCAGTCTTGTCATAGTGGGTCCAACACCAACTGTAATATCTGGTCGGCAGTCCATTCTAGACCAGCCAATCCACCTTTGGCATGTTTTTGGAAGGTAAGATGAAACTTCAGTACTGAGGAAATGACTCAAAGAACAGAAAACCTCACATACAGTAACCAGGGACAGGTTAGAACCCAAATTCCTAGACCCCTATTGGTGTGTGACTACCTGGTGGGTCCAATACCAAATGTAATATCTGGTCGCCAGTTTATTCTAGACCAGCCAATCCACCTTTGGCATGTTTTTGGAATTCAGAAGGAAACCACAGTACTGGGAAAAACTCAAAGAACACAAAACCTCACATACAGTCACAGGAGACAAGGTTAGAACCCAAATTCCTAGGTCCCTACTAGTGTGTGACTACCTGGTGGGTCTAATACCAACTGTACTATCTGTTCGCCAGTCCTTTCTAGACCAGCCAATCCACCTTTAGCATGTTTTTGGAAGGCAGGAGAGGAGGAAACTACAGTACTGAGAAAAAAACTCAAAAACACAAAACCTCACATAGAGTTACCAGGGACAGGGTTAGAACCCAAATTCCTAGGTTCCTACTACCAGTCTTGTCATAGTGGGTCCAACACCAACTAATATCTGGTCGGCAGTCCATTCTAGACCAGCCAATCCACCTTTAGCATGTTTTTGGAATTTAGGAGAGGAGAAAACTACAGTACTGAGGAAATAACTCAAAGAACACACAACCTCACATACAGTTACCAGGGACAAGGTTAGAACCCAAATTCCTAGGTCCCTACTAGTGTGTGACTACCTGGTGGGTCCAATACCAACTGTAATATCTGTTCGCAGGTCCATTCTAGACCAGCCAATCCACCTTTAGCATGTTTTTGGCATTTAGGAGAGGAGGAAACTACAGTACTGAGGAAATAACTCAAAAAACACAAAACATCACATACAGTTACCAGGGACAAGGTTAGAACCCATATTTGTAGGTCCCTACTACCAGTCTTGTCATGGTAGGTCCAACACCAACTGTAATATCTGGTCGCCAGCCTATTCTAGACCAGCCAATTCAAGCCACTGTTTCTACATGCGTGACCTTGGGTATGGGGTCACTGTCATCCAGATCCAGTTGATCCATAATTTTTGCGGACAAGTTGTATGGACTTTTATGGCTTAAATCCTTGTGTGGCATCATTAAAACAATGAGCAGGTATTGCGCAAACAGGTAACACCATCTCCTCTGTAAAGTGTGGTGGTGGTACTACCACATATCATGCTAAAGAGATGCTTTTTTTTAGCAGCAGGAACTAGCAGTCTGGCCAGGACTGAAAAAAATCTCAGTAAAAAACCTGCTCTGTTTTGCACGCCGATCCAAAAATGTTTGGGTGTAGGAAGCTGAGACCCTGCGACCCCAAGAAGGCCTTAAAATTGCAGTACACCAGACAAATGATTACATATGACTGGACTGAATACTTTGTCAATGCACTGTGGATGTCATTGCTTGGGAAACTGGCCACACTTGCTCTTCAATCAGCTAAAATATTTAAAAATGTAGCTTTGTACTCAGTGTGAAACTGACCACCCTATGTGATGCTGTGTTTTTAAGGATTTTGAGTTCATGTTTACTCTCCGTTCACCTGCTGGGTCTCCTGCTCACTATTGATGCCAATTTTTCCACCATTGATCAGCTAATTGGACTTTTCCTCCCATAGACCTCATTTTTATTCACAGATGATGTGCCCTCCTCACACAGCACAGCGTCAGTAAGACAAACAAGTCAGTGCCGGTTCTGGATTAAAAATGATGTGCAATGAATTAGGCTGCATTCACACCAGCAGCTCTAACTAACTACGGGTCTATTTTACCCACATAACTTGCTTGTGGACTGATTTGTCAGGCATTTAGGGCAGCATGATGTGGATTAGGATGCAGCCATAGATCCTAGTAAGCTAACAGGTCTTCTGTATGCAAAGTCAGTTAAAGATGCAAAACTCTACATACAAGTTCTTTAAAAAGTTTCCACACTTTTTTTTTGGTGGGCTAGCACATTAAAAGTATGTAGAGAAATAGATGAACTACAGTCAGTAATTGTAGAACTACAAAGTGCCTCTATATGGTAAGTGGAGCTGATAAAATGGACAGTGAGTGTAGAAACCAGGAGGTGGTTTAATGCTATGGCTGATCAGTGTTTACTGTAGTTCAAATCATGCCATGACCAATTATAATTATCATTAAATGTATTCATAAGGTTAAAAGTACTTCTTTATTCTTTCATGAATAAGGTATATTGGTGACTGTAATGTATGATTAAAGAAATAACTGTGTGACGGCCTGCACTGATTAAAATGATGTATTCCAGCCTCTCGCCCCATGTGGGGTGGCAGCGGTCCCACTGTGCCACTGTTCAGCATGACGCAGCTACCGAAACTGAATGAATACATTTATCAGCTGGAACCTGTGACGCAAAGTTCCTCCTTTTGACAGCTAATTTGTTGTGTCTTGTGAATCAGTGATCCATGCGTGAGCCAGTCAGAGCCCATTTCGGCAGTTTCCCTCGCCCCTCTCTCGCTCTCAGATGCGAGTTGACTCAATATTATCGCCACACCATTAGCCGCAGAGAGCTGGAGAGCCAGAGAGCTCGAAAGCCCCAGAACACAACTCGCTCTCGAATTAAAGCTCTCTCGAGCACACAGACCTACCTCTGCCTTTTCAATCTCTCCCCCAAAGCTGGACAACTGGAAAATCTTGGCAATCTCAGCCTCAGAAACGATCCCCAGTCCAGCCGGCGCAGAGCGAAAAAACCGTAAAGGCTGCGATTTGGCCGAAATGGAAATGCAGACAATAAAAACGAGAATAGCTATTATTGTCAGAGTGATCCGCCACGTCGATTCATTGAGTCTGTGGATCCAGTCAGCCGCCTGTCACTTCCAGCATCGAGAAAAATGGATCCGGGAAGAGAATGTGACTCAAAGTGTAATTGGCGGCGTGCTGAGTTGGTCCGAGTGGAATCGCTTAAATTACGGGGTAGCGTTCAAAAAAGGATGAAGACATCAAACAGTCTGGGGAAGCACAAATATGAATAAAGATGAGCCAGTATATAATTTAGCCAATTCTCATGCAGCTCCTCCTGAAAGGCTTTATTCTTCTGACAATTGTCCGACATGCTGGCATTTATGCAAAAGTGAACGCGTTACTACTTTCTCATTGTCGTTCTGTCTCATTAGCAGCAGAGGCGGACAGCTCGTTTTAGAAAATTGGAACGAACATGCTATATTACATATCATAAAATAGTATGCATTATATTGCCGAAGGTATTTGGACACCTTTCATGATAGTTTTCATGTGTTTTATCCACATCCATTGTAAATCTTTTCCATTTCATTTCATTTTCATGGTGGCTCGAAAGCAAGAAAGTCCTACAACCCAAAATTAGAAAAAGTTGGGACAGCATGTTTCTTACATTTACTTTGACTTTTATTTGATTGCAGACAGGATGAACCTGATATTTCATGTTTTATCTGCTCAACTTCATTTCATTTATTAATAAACATCCATTCCTGCATTTCAGGTCTGCAACACATTTCAAAAAACGTTGGGACAGTAAAGCTGCTATTCCTTTTCACCACACTTAAAAGACGTTTTGGCACCAAGGATACCAAGTGATTTAGTGTTTCAGCTTTTATTTTGTCCCGTTATTCCTGCAAACACGTCTTAAGATGTGCAACAGTGCAACCCTTCTTCCACAGCCATGCCTTTCTAATGTGTGCAGCATGTGGTTTTGCATTGTCTTGTTAAAACACGGCTTCCTTTTTTGTTCAAAAGAGACCTGGAATGCTGATTCATCTGACCACAAAACACGTTTCCACTGTGTGATGGTCCATCCTAGATGCCTCCGAGCCCAGAGAAGTCGACGCCGCTTCTGGACATGGTTAACATAAGGCTTTTTTTTTTTTTTTGTAATAATTTTTCCCACTTTTTTCCCCAAATTTTCTCCCCTAATCTAGTCGTGTCCAATTACCCTGAATGCGTCCTCTAAACTGATTCGACCCTTCACCACTGACTGAGAGCACCTCTCAACTGGCATACGCCCCCTCCGGCACGTGCAGTCAGTACAGACTGCATTTTTTCACCTGCACGAGTCGAGTTTATACACTGACGGGTACTGTGTACGGAGGGCCACACCCCCATCAGCATTATTCCTCAGCCCTGTGCAGGCGCCATCAGTCAGCCAGCAGGGGCCGCAGTTGCACCAGTTATGAGGACCTATGATCCGACTTTTTATCCCTAACCCTGAACAACAGCTAATCGTTGTTCATGCAACCGCTCAGCCTAATCGGAAGGCAGAGCTGAGATTCGATACGATGTATTCAAAACCCCAACTCTGGTGCGCCATTGTCTTTTTTTGTACAGTAAAGATTGAAGTGGTATTTGTGCATGTAACTCTGTATTGTAGTGCTTGACAAAGGTTTGCCAAAGTAATCCCTCACCCATGTGGTTATATCAGCTATTATTGAGTGGCAGTTCTTGATGCAGTGCCGTCTGAGGGATCACGGGCGTTCAGCTTAAGCTTTCACCCTTGGCCTTTATGCACTGAAATTCCTCCTAATTCATCAAATCAATTAATGATATTATGCACTGTAGAGATCATCTGGTCATCTTTGTTCATTAAAGACTCAGCCTTTCCTGGGTGCTGCTTTTGTACCAAACCATGATTACAATCACCTGTTTGGAATGTGTTGCAGACCTGAAATACAGGAATGGATGTTTATTAATAAATGAAATGAAGTTGAGCAGACAAAACATGAAATATCTCAGGTTCATCCTGTCTGCAATGAAATAAAAGTCAAAGTAAATGTAAGAAACTTGCATTTTCCATGCTGTCCCAACTTTTTCTGATTTGGGGTTGTATGATTAATATTATACAGGGCTGCTGACATTAGCCTGACTCAGTAAGCAAGGGGTGCAGATACTTTTTCACATTGTTTTAACATATACGGCTCTAATAACATGGTAGAAAAGACCAAAAAGTGCTCTCTAGCTCATCATTCATCTTTCCCACACAAAACCCACTTGCAGTTGCTCAACCTTTCCCCCCTATTGGTGCTCCCTTTATGACCCGCATCACTAGGAATGAGGAGACGGACTCCTACTACCCACCCCTCTCTTTACGGCAAAATCTTTTAGGTTTAACAATAAAAGCTCAGTCTAGCATGGCACTAGCCTGGGGATGCGTCAGTCATTTTAGCACAAAGCTCTTTTGTGTCGGGCGCTACTCCAAACCCCTTATCCCGTTAGCCCTGTTAGCTTACGCCATCAGAGATGACCATGGGGCTATCGCTTTCCTGCTCGCTTTTCTCAGTTTCGAGCTTTTTGTTCTTGTAAACAGCCCGCTCTCCTCCCGGAGCTGGTTGCGGCTCGGGGAGAAATCTCCTGCGAAAGCGAATCAATACAGCGCCATGTTAAAATAGAAACTCCAGGCTGTGCGTACAGGGAATTATCGATTTCAGGCTCTCGCTTGCTCTCTTTCTCTCCCTAAAGCTCTTCGGTTGGAGTGGATCAAAGGATTATCCTGGTGTTGCTAATGATCAGGTGTAGTGTTGCATCATCAGGCGGTGCATTTGGCTGCCGGAGGGGAAATGTTAGAAGTTTTGCTGTGCTAAAGAGTGTGGAAAAGGGAAACACAGCACCGGGTCACGCATCATCGGGCTAAGAAAACGGCTCGCACCGAGCTTGTTAGCGGCTGTGCGATGTTGATAAAGTGTGCAAAATGTTTGGTGGAGAAACCGGAGGGTTTCGGTTCTCCAGGGATTGTCGGGATGTTAACACAGCGCGGTGCGGTGTTAATGAGGCCTTACAGAGCATTACAGCTTGTCCTTTAGCTTTAAGGACTCCCCTGACTCACTAAATGCCCAGAACACCATCTGTTGGACCACAGTTTAGAGGTCAAAGACTCTGACTAGCACGGTGGAGGGAAATAATGTACTTTGATGGCACATGTGGCAAGTTAAAGGGTGTGAAGATGCAAGCAGACGCTGGATACACGTTGACCTTAGACAGTTACCCTGCTGGGCCACATGCTGAGATGAAACACACGCTTATGGGGCGTGACGACGTAGCAGTGATGGTTTACAAATGTGAAGGCAGTTCTATGTTTTTTTGGATCTTTAGATGTTTCTTTGCTTTTATGTCAACATAAACTGTATAGCCAAAAGTATTTGGACATCCACCCCTTATTATTGGGTTTAGGTGCCAATTCTCAACAGATATACACTGATCAGCCATAACATTAAAACCACCTCCTTGTTTCTACACTCACTGTCCTTTTTATCAGCTTCACTTACCATATAGAAGCACTTTGTAGTTCTACAATTACTGACTGTAGTTCATCTATTTCTCTGCATGCTTTTTTAGCCTGCTTTCACCCCGTTCTTTATTGGTCAGGACCCCCACAGGACCACCATAGAGCAGGTATTATTTAGGTGGTGGATCATTTTCAGCACTGCAGTGACAATGACATTGTGCTGATATGAGTGGATCAGACACAGCAGCACTGCTGGAGTTTTTAAATACCATGTCCATTTATTGTCCACTCTATTAGACACTCCTACTTAGTTGGTCCACCTTGTAGATGTAAAGTCAGAGACATTTGCTCATCTATTGCTGCTGTTTGAGTTGGTCATCTTCTAGAATCTAGACCTTCATCAGAGGTCACAGGATGCTGCCCACGGGGCACTGTTGACTGGATATTTTTGGTTGGTGGACGATTCTCAGTCCAGCAGTGACAGTGAGGTGTTTAAAAACTCCATCAGTGCTGCTGTGTCTGATCCACTCATACCAGCACAACACACACTAACACACCACCACCATGTCAGTGTATGTAATAATTATCCTGACCACTGAAGAACAGCATGAAAGGGGGCTAACAAAGCATGCAGAGAAACAGATGAACTACAGTCAGTAATTGTAGAACTACAAAGTGCTTCAATATTGCAAGTGTAGCTGATAAAATGAGTGAGTGTAGAAACAAGGTGGTGGTTTTAATAAAACCCCGAACTCAGTTATAAATAGGGGTGTCCACATACTTTTGCCACAAAGAGTAGGTACACAAAGCCATGTCCTTGTCAAATGTTCACTTTTGTACAACTGTACAATGAATATCCTATAAAATAGATGTAAAATCACAAAGCATTAGATCAAAGTCCTCTTCAGCTCTAAAGTTTGGTGCTCGAATAAAACTGTACAGGCTGCAGTTTGTCGAAGTTTGCGTTACGACCACATTCTTCATCATTTATTCATGCCACTTATTATTACCATCCTCTGGAGTGCCATGCTAAGACAAACCGAGCCTTAGAGTAATAGAGCAATTCCCCTTCAATTACGACCCCATCAAATAGGCGATGATTCCCAAAAGCTATTATTTAAGTATGTGGGCAAGGAGGAAGATGAAACCTTGCAAACTATTTGCTTAATTTTCATCTCTGTGCGTAGATCGTGGGCACTGAGGGTCATTTCTGATTAAATTATGGTGCTTCTTAGCAAGGAGAGCTAATTCCTTCATGAGATGTTAAAGTCGGTTTGGTGTTTTGAAGGTTTCCTCTATGTCCCCAGCTGTAGTAAGGGCACAGATGTGTCATGTTGTCGTCAGTCCTGGAATCAACCTCATGCTGGAGTAAAAAAATCATTTAGCACGTGCTGACCGGTCCTCCTAAGGGCTTTTTGATTGGATTCAGAGGAGGCCGAGTGATTTATCATGATTAATAGATCCCGTTGACAGCTGGAATCAGCAGGGCCTCGGCGCTCGTGCCAGTCGCAACCGCAGTCAATCAGTGCCAATGCGTGCCAATTTATACAATTACTCAGGGCAACAAGTACAGCTCAGCAGGCCAGCTGGAATATTAAAATCTGCAGGGTTTCATTCTGTAAGCGCACATTTTATCTCAGCTAGCCTCACTTAGCTCTTTCTTTCTCTCACAGCCTCCTGTAGTAATTATCACCATGCTTTTTGCAGAACTCGGGTTTGATCTTTGACCTCTCTATGTGGCAAAATTAGTAAAGCTTGAACAAATCTCTTGCTTTTTTAGTTTAGTCTACATACACTATATTGCCAAAAGTATTGACTCAGGTGTTCCAATCACTTCCATGGCCACAGGTGTATAAAACCAAGCACCTAGGCATGCAGACTGCTTCTACAAACATTTGTGAAAGAATGGCTCGCTCTCAGGAGCTCAGTGAATTCCAGCGTGGTACTGTGATAGGATGCCACCTGTGCAACAAGTCCATTCGTGAAATTTCCTCGCTACTAAATAATCCACAGTTAACTGTCAGTGGTATTATAACAAAGTGGAAGCAATTGATAACGACAGCAACTCAGCCACGAAGTGGTAGGCAACGTAAAATGACAGAGCGGGGTCAGCGGATGCTGAGGCGCATAGTGCGCAGAGGTCGCCAACTTTCTGCAGAGTCTATCGCTACAGACCTCTAAACTTCATGTGGCCTTCAGATTAGCTCAAGAACAGTGTGTAGAGAGCTTCATGATATGGGTTTCCAGCTGCATCCAAGCCTTACATCACCAAGTGCAATGCAAAGTGTCGGATGCAGTGGTGTAAAGCACGTCACCACTGGACTCTAGAGTAGTGGAGACGTGTTCTCTGGAGTGTTGAATCACGCTTCTCCATCTTGCAATCCGATGGACAAGTCTGGGTTTGGTGGTTGCCAGGAGAACGGTACTTGTCTGACTGCATTGTGCCAAGTGTAAAGTTTGGTGGAGGGGGGATTATTATTATGGTGTGGGGTTGTTTTTCAGGAGTTGGACTCGTCCCCTTAGTTCCAGTGAAAGGAAATTTTGGACAATTTCATGCTCCCAACTTTGTGGGAACAGTTTGGGGATGGCCCCTTCCTGTTCCAACATGACTGCGCACCAGTGCACAAAGCAAGGTCCATAAAGACATGGATGAGCCAGTCTGGTGTGGAAGAACTTGACTGGCCTGCACAGAGTCCTGACCTCAACCCGACAGAACACCTTTGGGACGAATTAGAGCGGAGACTGCGAGCCAGACCTTCTCGTCCAAGATATTGATTGAAGTGCTACCAGCTTCCAGCACCTGGAAGGGCTCATAAACCTTAATTACTAAATTAAAAGCTTAATCCTAAATGTCATAAATGTAATCCACTTTCTGAGATCTGTACAGAGCTGTCTGGACTTTGCTGTTGGAAGGTTTATAGCTTTATAGTTTATTGGGTCTTCATGAGTTTGTTTGGCCCTGTTTGTTAGGCACAAAGAAGTGAAGACATGTCCCATACACGTATACCAGTACACCACCACACCCCTCGTTGGTTTACCATGCATTGTATGACTAAACCCTCTTGAATAAGAAGTGCAGTGTGAAGCATGTTGCTTGACGTCTTTATTCTTCTCTCTTCCTTTACTTACTTTCTCTCAGAAAACATAATTCATGGCTGATTCTGTACTAACGTGATAATCCTCAGTGCATTGTTGAGGTGATTGTTTGGCATTGGAACTTTTCTTAATGGTAAGACAGCTGACTGTGTCATATCCGTCATCAAATTTTAGTCTTTTCTGCTTTCTCGTTTTGTTTAATCCCTACATAATAAAAGGTGTGGGGTTTTCGAGAAGGTCCATTGTGGACCATTCCACTATGTACCTTTTTATCTGATTTGTTTGTAAAACACCTGGATTTCTGCTAAATAATTATTAAACATGTCTGATGTTCTTCTAAGTTATAATAATACACAAACACTTTATGTCTGAACAAGGAATACACACAAAATTGTACAACCCCAAATCAGAAAAAGTTGGGACAGTATGGAAAAAGCAGATAAAACAAAATGCAGTGTTCTTTACATTTACTTTGACTTTTATTTGATTGCAGACAGTTTGAACCCAAGATATTTGATGTTTTGTCTGCTCAACTTCATTTCATTTGTTAATAAACATCCATTCCTGCATTTCAGGCCTGCAACACATAATAATAATGTGATTCCAAACAGGTGATTGTAATCATGGTTTGGTACAAAAGAAGCATCCAGGAAAGGTCTTTGATGAGCAAAGATGACCAGATGATCTCCAGTTTGTCAACACGTGAGAAAATTATTGAAATGTTTAAAAACAATGAACCTCAAAGAAAGATTGGAAGGGTTTTGCATATTTCTCCCTCTACAGTGCATAATATCATTAAACCATTCAAGGAATCAGGAGGAATTTCAGTGCGTAAAGGCCAAGGGCGCAAGCTTAAGCTGAATGCTTGTGATCTTCGATCCCTCAGACGACACTGCATCAAGAACCGCCACTCAACAATAGCTGATATAACCACATGAGTGAGGGATTACTTTGGCAAACCTTTGCCAAGCACTACAATACAGAGTTACATGCACAAATGCCACTTAAAACTTTACTGTCCAAAAAAGAAGCCTTATGTTAACCATGTCCAGAAGTGGAGTCAACTTCTCTGGGCTCTAAGGCATCTAGGATGGACCATTACACAGTGGAAAGTGTATTGTGGTCAGATAAATCAGCATTCCAGGTCTTTTTTTTGGAAAAAATGGACACCGTGTGCTCTGGACCAAAGACGAAAAGAATCATCCAGACCAGTGCCCTTGGCAAAGGTCATTTACACTTCTGTGATGGCAGCATTAATGCAGAAAAGTACATTGAGATCTTAGAGCAACATATGCTGCCTTCAAGACGTCATGTTTTCCAGGGACGTCCAGCATTTTTCAACAAGACAATACAAAACCACATGCTGCACACATTACAAAGGCATGGCTGCGGAAGAAGAGGGTATGGGTACTGGACTGGCCTGCCTGCAGTCCTGATCTGTCCCCAACAGAGAATGTGTGAAGAATTTTGAAACAAAAAATGCAACAACGACGACCCCGTACTGTTGCACATCTTAAGACGTGTTTGCAGGAAGAATGAGACAAAATAAAAGCTGAAACACTAAATCACTTGGTCTCCTCTGTGCCAAAATGTCTTTTAAGTGTGGTGAAAAGGAATGGCAACATGACAAAGTGGTAAATGCTTTACTGTCCCAACTTTTTTGGAATGTGTTGCAGGCCTGAAATGCAGGAATGGATGCTTATTAATAAATAAAATGAAGTTGAGTAGATAAAACATGAAATATCCTGGGTTTAAACTGTCTGCAAGGAAATGAAAGTCAAATTAAATGTAAGGAACACTGCATTTTAATTTTATTTGCATTTTCCATGCTGTCTCAACTTTTTCTGATTTGGGGTTGTATAATGTTTGCTATGTAAAACCACATTTCACCACAACATCACTAACAAACCTATCCGAAGTGTATGTTCCCAAGACCTACCATTGAAACATCAATACCTTTAACATCATGGTATAAATAAAAGTACCAGATGCCAGAAAGACTAATTCTAGCTCTGGCTCAGGCACATCTGGTAAGAATAAGAAAGATTTCCATGCCATACCTGCAATTGTCTAATCAATTAAGCTATAAATGGTACAATTTAACCAATTTTGTGAAGCTGGTTTGGCCTGTGGTTTCCATTTGATGGTTTATAAATAGTACTTTAAGGTTTTTCCTCCCAATCTAGTCGTATCCAATTACCCGATTGCATTACAGTTTCTCTCTCCTGATGTTGATCTCCACCATGGTTGAGGAGAGCGTGACTATCACGCCCCCTCTGACGTGTGTGCAGTAGCCGGCTGCATCTTTTTACCTGCACCAGGTGAGTTTATATGCGTATCAGCTTTGTGTACAGAGAGCCACACCCTGATCAACGCATTATCCCTCGTCTCTGTGCAGGCGTCATCAATCAGCCAGCAGAGGTCGTAATTGCATCAGTTATGAGGTCCCGTCCGGCACCCTCCTTAAACAACAGCCAATCGTTGTTCGTGTAGGCGCCCAGCCTGCCATCTGGCAGAGCTGAGTTTCGAACTGACGAGTTCGAAATGTCAGCTCTGGTGTGCTAGTGTGTTTTACCCCAGCGCCACCTGAGCACCCGTACTTGAAGGTTTTTTTTGTTATTAGGGGATAGTACCTCACCATTAAAGTTGCAATTAGAACTCCAGAACAAAAACCTCTTGTGATCCCATTTTAAGTCAACCCACATAAGGTCCCAAACCATGGTTTGTTTCATTCATTCATTCATTCATTCATTCATTCATTCATTCATTCATTGTTTGTGTTTTATTAGTACTATTGTAACTTGGATGAGGATCAGACCAGAATTCTATGTAATTCTGAAGACTTAAAATACAAATTGAAATAGAATCAAAGTTGTTTTTTGATGATAGAACAGATAATCTAAAGCCAGCAGTCTTTTTACAGAGGAAGAAGTAACCAGAGGTCCCTGGAGTGTCTCCACCACCATGACCCCGAAAATGGCAGCCCGTGTCCGTGCTAGAAACAGGAGAGCGCAGCCCAGTTGGGCTAATCTGGGTAAATAATTCATTAATGCATGTAGATGTGGAAATATGTTTTGTGTAGACATAGACTCTGTGGTTTTCTAGAGGCACACTGTAGTCAAAAGTTTACCTACACTTCAAGGAACATACAGATTACACACTACATTAACCCCATGGAACCCCAATTAGGTTGTATTATTAGTGGCTGACCTCACAAATGCTCTTTTGACCTGACCTGAAGGATTTAAGGCTTTAAAGCCACAAAAGGTTTTCAGCTCTATATGAAAGATCCTTCTTTTATAATTACAGTATGTACACAGATCAGCCATAACATTAAAACCACCTCCTTGTTTCTACACTCTCTGTCCATTTTATCAGCTCCACTTACCATATAGAAGCACTTTGTAGTTCCACAACTAGTGACTGTAGTCCATCTGTTTCTCTACATGCTTTTTTAGCCTGCTTTCACCCTGTTCTTTAATGGTCAGGACCCCTACAGGACCATCACAGAGTAGGTATTGTTCGGGTGGTGGATCATTCTTAGCATTGCTGTGATAATGACATGGTGGTGGTGTGATAGTGTGTGTTGTGCTGGTTGTGTGGATAAGACTCAGAAATGCTGATGACACCTCACTGTCACTGCTGGACTGAGAATAGTCCACCAACCAAAAATATCCAGCCAACAGCGTCCCTTGGGCAGCGTCCTGTGACCACTAATGAAGGTCTAGAAGATGACCAACTCAAACAGCAGCAATAGATGAGCGATCGTCTCTGACTTTACATCTACAAGGTGAACCAACTAGGTAGGAGTGTCTAACAGAGTGGACAGTGAGTGGACACTGTATTTAAAAACTCCAGCAGCGCTGCTGTGTCTGATCCACTCATACCAGCACAACACACACTAACACACCACCACCATGTCATTGTCACTGCAGTGCTGAGAATGATCCACCACCCAAATCATACCTGCTCTGTGGTGGTCCTGTGGGGGTCCTGACCATTGAAGAACAGGGTGAAAGCAGGTTTAAAAAAGTATGTAGAGAAACAGATGGACTACAGTCAGTAATTGTAGAACTACAAAGTGCTTCTATATGGTAAGTGGCTGATAAAATGGACAGTGAGTGTAGAAACAAGGAGGTGGTTTTAATGTTATGGCTGATCGGTGTATTTCATCCATTCAGCTATTTACTTTTTTGACTGCATTCCTCTCTGGACTTGTCCTGCTGTAGGCAAGATCACATCATTGCAGCTCTGATTCACTGTTACTGTGTGTATCTTAGCCTGCAGCAATATCCGACCCTTGCAATTCGATAGCAGTAAACACACACTCCCACTTACATTCGACCGTCTGATCCATCACAGCAGCAAAATGAACAAGAAACTCAATGCATTATCTGAATAGTGTAGTCGCTGACCACTTCTTATCACCTGTCAGTGGTGGGTTTCCATACAGAGATGTAAGTGTAGGTTACTCCCTTGCTAAGCCTTTAAAGTGATCTCCTTTGGCTTTGCTCTCTTCTTGGCTCCATTTACAGTGTACTTGCCTGCACATTTTGGATATGTCCAATTAATCCTACATCAAATTGTTTTAGTAGTCAATTCCCAGTATCAACTTACTGCGTTGATGGTTTCCTCTGTAGCCTTTTCCTTTTTTAACTCCTCACTGAGAGAGAAGCATTGGGATAATGACTGTATATCAGTCCATTGGTGGATCAAGTAGCTGGTTGGCTGACCAGGTTCTGGTCTCACCTAGCACCTTCTCTCCAATAGCTCCAATAGGAAATGACTCTCTTATCATTTAGTTGAACAGTAAGCCAGGCCACTGTTACACCCAGACTGTTGAGAGCTTGGCCCGTACCTCCCTCAGTCTGACACATATCCCCGTCTTAGTGGGTGACATCTTTATTCCTGTCTTTTTTCTTTCTGTAGTTATTGCCCACACACTCACTTTGTCCAGTCCTGCAACTGGACCTAGAAACACTCGGCTGGTGAGTCAAGTCTACACAATTTTACCAGCCCACGTTACAGAATGACTCAGACAGGCATAGATCCAGCATAGATGGAAAGAGTAAACAGAGCCATTGAGGGGCAAGGATCACTTTTAGGGCAGCATGAGCATCTGTTGCAGCAGATTCTTGCCCACCTGCAGATCCTGGTAGAGCTACGAGATGCAGTGTCTGCCCCAAAACCCCTTGGCTCTTCTCTTTCCTCCATATCCGGCATAGCCAACATTCTGTGGCTGATTACACCGTGCAGGAGGACCTGTGATGGACAAGAAATCTTCCCCCATTTCTGAGGGGTGTTTGAGAGCCACTGTCTCCTAGGGCCTTAGGCTTTTACTGATTCAGGGTCTGCAGATGATTTCATGGACAATACCCTGGCTAAGGCACAGGGTGTCCCGACAACACCCCTAAAGGCACCACATTCTATCACAAGCATTGACAATTGATCACTGTGGTCCTGAAGGGTTATCTGCAGAATTCAGCCAATAACCTTGAGTCTGGGGAACAATACCAAGAACATATTATTCCTCTTAACTCAGGCTCTGGACCTACTCTTAATCCTGGGGTTTCCATGGATCCAAGAACACGACCCCAGGATCAAATGGTGTCTCATAAAACATGTTTCAGGGAGCGCCAATGCTCTTTGCCCAGCCAAAGGGTCACCAGAGGTGGTTGACTTGTTGACCGTTTCCTCAGAGTACCGCTACCTCAGAGCACTATTGCTTCCACTCTTCTGTATCCCCTTCAATGTGGTTGCCTCCCTTGCAAGGCAACATCGTAATCTTAGTTGTAGTGGACAGGTTTTCAAAGGCATGCAAGTTTATCTCTCTGCCTAAACTCCCTTTGGCCAAAGGGACCGCCAAGTGAACGCTGCCTACAGAACAGCTGCCACCAATCAGAAGAGATGTTTGGGTCTTTCTCCCAAAAACCTTTCTCCCTAAAGTTGAGGAAGTTAGGCCCAGATACTGTATGTGTGACCATTCAAGGTGGTCAGGAGGGTCAACCCAGTTGTACCACAATATAAAAGGTTCTTGTGTGCCTACGTCTACGTATACTGTTTCTGGAAACCATGGAAAGCTCTCCAGACATGACTGAGCTTGTGTCTCTCAATTTTATGTGTTTATGCCTATATGAAACCGTGTTCTTTACTGCACACTAAAATAAAAGTTCATATTACTGCATGTCTTTAAAACAACACAGGTCTTGTCCAGAAAAGCCAGACTTTTCTCTCTCTAAAAGTAAAACCGGGGCATAAATACAGATAAAAACATGTGTGGTTCATAAACCTGGCTTTAACCTTCAGTAGCACCTTGTATGATTTCCTCCAGACCCCTCCAATAGTAGAGGTGCCATTACTTAAAACACAGATGACGGGCCAGACCAGCATCCAGTCGACAGCGTTTTTCATAAAAAGTTAATCTATTTTTTCAGTCTCTTTTTCTGCTGCCTCTTGCCCCATTGACATTTATTGAGCTATATGCATATCCTGCATAGTGATGAAAAAGACACACCAACAGGAACAACAAAGTAATCAGTTTAAAAAGGGTAAAACATCCAAGACGTTTCACTGCCATTGTTATTTAGGATGTTGTTGAGCTTTGTCACTATTTTTTCCAGTTTGAGCACCTCAAAACATCTCACTTTACATTTTCAAACAGACTTAGTTTTGTTTGAAGGCACCTAGATGCCTTAAGTAGAGCCTAACACACTAGAGTCAGAGATACCGTCACACTTTCAGCCTCTGAATCATATTGAAACAGTTAATTATTGTTTATTATTACTCTTTGTGGGTGTTTTTAAATGAGTGTGGTCTATTTCCATTGGGTCCAGGTTTGTGTTGCTGTCAATAAGAGAATCAATGTCTCATCATTAGGGGTTACGTTTTGGTCTGGGTTAAAATCTGGTTAGCTGTGGTTTAGTGATGCTAGTGTTTGTAGCTGCAGTCTCAGCCTGTTCTGGAAAAAAGGAGGAACTGGAGGGGGGAGAGCTACCAGTCACACTGGTTGTGTTTGTGCCAGTTCACCACTGTACCTCACACTATTCTCAGTGTGTAAAACATTATTTTCACCATTTATTTCTTACTATAATCCTTATTTTCGTTAGTTTCACTGTTACCGTATTTATTATTTTCTTTGTTTTTCACACCGTTCCCCTGCGGGCACTAGATGCCCTTCCTCTCTGCAGCCAAAGCACCTCATGCTGTCACATAAATCGTGTAGCTGAACTTGTTCATTTTAAAAGTTTTGGTTGGTGGACTATTCTCAGTCCAGCAGGAACAGGGTTAAGGGCCTTGCTCAAGGGCCCAACAGTGGCTACATGGCAGAGCTGCGATTCAAACTCTCGACTCTTTCAGTTGAAACCACTTTATCCTGGTCAGGCTGCAGCAGGTTCGGTTCCACAGGAAACACTGGCTGCAAGGGATGAATACTCTAGACAGGGTGCTAATCCATCACAGGGATTCGACCATCCCCCCTCCCCCAGAGGTACAGTGCCTTGCAAAAGTATTCAGCCCCCTTGAACTTTTCAACCTTTTGCCACATTTCAGGCTTCAAACATAACGATATGAAATTGTAATTTTTTGTGAAGAATCAACAACAAGTGGGACACAATCGTGAAGTAGAACGAAATTTATTGGATATTTGAAACTTTTTTTAGAAATAAAAAACTGAAAAGTGGGGCGTGCAATATTATTCAGCCCCCTTGCGTTAATACTTTGTAGCGCCACCTTTTGCTGCGATTACAGCTGCAAGTCGCTTGGGGTATGTCTCTATCAGTTTTGCACATCGAGAGACAGACATTTTTGCCCATTCTTCCTTGCAAAACAGCTCGAGCTCAGTGAGGTTGGATGGAGAGCGTTTGTGAACAGCAGTTTTCAGCTCTTTCCACAGATTCTCGATGGGATTCAGGTCTGGACTTTGACTTGGCCATTCTAACACCTGGATACGTTTATTTGTGAACCATTCCATTGTAGATTTTGCTTTATGTTTTGGATCATTGTCTTGTTGGAAGATAAATCACCGTCCCAGTCTCAGGTCTTTTGCAGACTGCAACAGGTTTTCTTCCAGAATGGTCCTGTATTTGGCTCCATCCATCTTCCCATCAATTTTAACCATCTTCCCTGTCCCTGCTGAAGAAAAGCAGGCCCAAACCATGATGCTGCCACCACCATGTTTGACAGTGAGGATGGTGTGTTCAGGGTGATGAGCTGTGTTGCTTTTACGCCAAACATAACGTTTTGCATTGTGGCCAAAAAGTTCGATTTTGGTTTCATCTGACCAGAGCACCTTCTTCCACATGTTTGGTGTGTCTCCCAGGTGACTTTTTATAGATATCTTTGAGAAATGGCTTTCTTCTTGCCACTCTTCCATAAAGGCCAGATTTGTGCAGTGTACGACTGATTGTGTCCTATGGACAGAGTCTCCCACCTCAGCTGTAGATCTCTGCAGTTCATTCAGAGTGATCATGGGCCTCTTGGCTGCATCCCTGATCAGTCTTCTCCTTGTTTGAGCTGAAAGTTTAGAGGGACGGCCGGGTCTTGGTAGATTTGCAGTGGTCTGATACTCCTTCCATTTCAATATGATCGCTTGCACAGTGCTCCTTGAGATGTTTAAAGCTTGGGAAATCTTTTTGTATCCAAATCCGGCTTTAAACTTCTCCACAACAGTATCTCGGACCTGCCTGGTGTGTTCCTTGGTCTTCATGATGCTCTCTGTGCTTTAAACACAACTCTGAGACTGTCACAGAGCAGGTGCATTTATACGGAGACTTGATTACACACAGGTGGATTCTATTTATCACCATCAGTCATTTAGGTCAACTTTGGATCATTCAGAGATCCTCACTGAACTTCTGGAGTGAGTTTGCTGCACTGAAAGTAAAGGGGCTGAATAATATTGCACGCCCCACTTTTTAGTTTTTTATTTCTAAAAAAAGTTTCAAATATCCAATAAATTTCATTCTACTTCACGATTGTGTCCCACTTGTTGTTGATTCTTCACAAAAAATTACAATTTCATATCGTTATGTTTGAAGCCTGAAATGTGGCAAAAGGTTGAAAAGTTCAAGGGGGCTGAATACTTTTGCAAGGCACTGTAGACAATGATGTCTGTGTAGATCAGTGGTCCCCAACCTCTAGGCCATGGACCGGTTCTGGGTCATTTATTACCGGGCTGCACAGAAAGGATATGTAATGGAGTAGACTGGACGTAAGGAACACACTTCGGGTGTTATTGTCTCCTATCACCCCTAGGTGGGAGCGTCTCGTCGCAGCGAAAAAAGCTCAGGTTTCCAGCTGATTTTCCATCATTGTTGAGTAGTATTGTTATGCACTTTTTTATTATGCTTGTCGTATAATTTTATTTTAAATACTCCCGCTCCCGCCAATCTGTGAAATTATATCTTATATGAAACCGGTCCATGGTGCAAAAAAGGTTAGGGACCGCTGGTGTAGATGACCAGCAGGCTAATAACACCACTAAGGTTTAAATCCAAATAATAGATCGCTGCACCACCCAAGCACTGCAAAAAGCCTACAATTCTGTTTTGGAAGAACTACATTGGCTGCCAATTTCCATGCGCATTAAATATAAAATTCTGGTCATGACTTTTAAAGCACTTCATGGTCTCGCTCCCGCCTATCTTACTAAACTCCTCACACGCCACACACCATCACGCAGACTAAGGTCATCAGACAAAAATCAGCTCTCTGTTCCTAGATTTAGGATGTCCACTATGGGTGGCAGGTCCTTCAGCGTTGCCGCCCCAACACTCTGGAACTCTCTGCCCTCGACTCTTCGCTCTATTTCTTCTCTTTCTGCTTTCAAGGTGTCTCTAAAAACTCATCTCTTCTCACAACATTTTCATTCTACTTCTTGAACTTATATCTCTAACCTATCCTTACACACTGTTGAATTGTTTTTGTTTTGTTTTTGTTTTGTCTTGTTTTGCGTGTTGTCGTTTGTTTTCACTTTTTATACTGTACAGCGACCTTGAGCTTGGTGAAAGGCGCTATATAAGTTGAACTTATTATTATTATTATTATTATTATTATTAAATAACAGTATTGTTTTTGTTACTATTGATTCTTGTCAGTGCGAAAGATAAACCACAGAAATATAAAAGGATTTTGTTTCTGACTTTACTTTCCTATGTGTTTGCAGCTTTATTTAAAGAAAGAGTATGAAAGCATGATCTCAAGGTTATCTGGAAAGGACAATTCCAAGGTTCGGAAAGATCAATCTTGTTGTCAGAATAAAGTGAGGTCTAAAAATGATGTGGAATATGAAGTGCAGATGAAAGACGAGACGTTTTGCTTTTCTTTACTGAAGCCCACACTCACCCAGCATGAATTATTCAATGCTTTTAGCATAGTGCCAGTCTAGTGATGGAGGACTAACCTCTTTCTTTTTGCCCGCTAAACTACTGTCTTTTTCTGACACGCTGAACAATCTTTCACACGATGTACCTAAGTTGGATGATGCCGCCCACCACAGACTTATGCAAAAGTTTGGACACAATGGTCAAACTCCGAGTAAATACAAACGAGCCCTTTATCTACAGGGAACAAACTTCGGCATATAAAGTTCATATTTTGAGAAAAATATGGATTGTGCAAAAGTTGGGCAGCACAGTGGCTAAGTGGGTAGCACTGTCGCCTCACAGCAAGAAGGTCCTGGGTTCGATCCCCAGATGGGGTGGTCCGGGTCCTTTCTGTGTGGAGTTTGCATGTTCTCCCCGTGTCTGCGTGGGTTTCCTCCCACAGTCCAAAAACATGCAGTCAGGTTAATTGGAGACACTGAATTGCCCTATAGGTGAATGAGTGTGTGTGTATGTGTGTCTGCCCTGCGATGGCCTGTTCCCCCGTCCAGGGTGTTAATGTGTGCCTTGCGCCCATTGAAAAGCTGGGATAAGTGGTTAAGAAAGTGAGTGAGTGAATTTTGGATTCAATCTGAAACCTTCACAGGGCCAAGGTTCCATGGTTTGGGAACACTAAATGCAATTATTCCTACGAGAATAACATTCCACGAACTGAGAATTCTTATCAGTCCCTGAATCTTTTTACAATATTATGAACAGTAGATGGTGAGAGACTAAATGATTTGCAGTGTTGCACTGAGAAATGTTGGATGCTTTTAACTAATTGGCGATTCTCTCTGGTGAGCCACTTTGTTTCCAATCATGATTCCCTCACCTGTTACCAATTCACCTGCTTATTGTGAAACGCTGTATTTTATTTTTTTTACGTCTTTTCTGCCTCTGTCCACACATTTTTGGAGCGTTTTTGCTTTTTCTTAACGAGGTTTGTAGTAAATTATTAAACATTTTATACATTTTGGGCCGCTCAGGTGGCGCAGCAGTAAAAACACACGCTGGAATCAGAGCTGGGATCTCGAATACATCGTATGGAATCTCAGCTCTGCCTGCCGACTAAGGCTGAGTGGCCACATGAACAACGATTGGCCTGTTGTTCAGATATGGGCGGGACTAAGCCGGATGGGGTCTCTTTCTCATGACTGGTGCAATTACGACTTCTGCTGGCTGATTGATGGCGCCTGCACAGAGATGAGAAAAGAGTGCTCTCAGGGTGTGTCTCTCCGTACACAACGCTGAGCTGCACTGCGCTCGCCAAGGTGTAGGTGATAAGATGCATACGGCATGCTGCCCACGTGTTGGGGCGTGGGTTAGCTTCGTTTTCCTCAATCAGAGCGGGGATCGGCATTGGTGGAGAGGAAGCATGACGCAATCGGGCAACTGGATGCACTAAAAGGGAGAAAATGCATACATAAAATAAAAAAAACATTTTGCCGATAAAAGATCACACTGGGATACTTATAACGTAGCAAACTTCCTACTCCTGAACTCAGATAAAATGCTTGGGATGAATAATCAGCTGTAACAGACCCGACACGCCAAATTCCACATCCTTTGAAATCCCCCGTTTAGACTTTTCGAAGCTTGTATGATGCGTCAGACAAAATTCTTTATTAGATTGCAAGCTTTTACGGAACTCCATACCATCTATGAATATTTAAAATGAATCTGAAGCATTATTAGCATACAGCCCCTCCAGACAAATAAATATCCATCCCAAACACCTCTAGAAAAAATTTATTTCTTTGGCAGGGAAACAGCGCAGCAGAACATAAATTAAACTGGCAGAATTATCATCGCATTAGCATTCAAAGCTGTCTGCGAGTGAGGGTTTGTTTCTCCGCTCTGCGTCCTCTCGTGTGCTGTTGATTCAGTCAGCCGGCTATTTCTGATCAGTAGATATATAAGGATAATGGCGCTAAACAGGTCAGCCTGCTCTGGGCGATCCGATCGCGCCTGAATTATCACACCGACCCGACAGGTGACTGAACAAGACATTGTCGGCTATTCCCTCAGACCTTGAAATTACGTTCCGGGTTTCGAGCGCTAACACAATCCGAGCTGGCACACCGAGCTTCCTGCGGGGCACCGCGGCTAATGAAAGTGTGTGTTCGCAGCGCCAAAGGTTTTTCAACCGCTAAATTAGCAGCTAGCTTTAATTTCCCCCTTCATTACCGAGGCCACCTGTTACCTGGCGTGACAGTGGTGAACTAGGCCTTCAGAGGAAATGAAAACAAACCCAACCGGTACTGGATGTTCAGATCTGTCCTCACATCTCTGATCCTGGTTTAAAAGCTGCTGTTGGTGGCGTTCACAGCTGCTCCCTCATGTATAATTCACCAGACATTATTGACTGAAACCTGACGAGGCATAGAACAAGGTGAAGAACAGGAAATGGATGAGTAGGGATGTAGTACTGCATGGCCTGTAAGCAACTGATAGCTTAGTTCTTCAGTAATTCATACACATTCATTTCAGATAAAGAATTATGAAATACATGTATTTATTTTTCGTAAGAGACATTTATTGTGGGTAAATGAATGGCTTGGTGTATTTTTTTTTATTTTTTTATTATTTATATTTTCTCCCCTCTTTTTTCCCCCAATTTTTATCCCTCAGTCTAGTCGTGTCCAATTACCCTGAATGCGTCCTCTATACTGATTCGACCCTTCACCGCTGACTGAGGACGCCTCTCAACTGACATACGCACAGTCAGTACAGACTGCATTTTTCACCTGCACGAGTCGAGTTCATACACTTGACAGGCACTGTGCACGGAGGGCCACACCCCCATCAGCATTTTTCCATCAGTCAGTCAGCAGGGGCCGCAGTCGCACCAGTTATGAGGACCTATGATCCGACTTTCTTACCCCTAACCCTGAACAACAGCCAATCGTCGTTCATAGTGCTGCCCAGTCCAGTCGGAAAGGCAGAGCTGAGATTCGATATGATGTATTTGAAACCCCAACTCTGGTGAGCTAGCGTACTTTACCGCTGCGCCACCTGAGCGGCTGGCTTTTAATTGTTGGATGGATTAATAAGTAGGCGGTTTTGTGGATTAAGGGATGGATGGTTGAGCTGGTATATTGGCGAGTTGTTGGAAGGAAGTTGGTGGGTCTTTGAATAGGTGAATTGTAAGATGGGTTATAAGGTTGGTGGGTTTTTAAATTGATGGATGGTTTGGTGGATAGGAGGTCTGGATGAAAGAATAAGTAAATGGATGGATTATAATTGTTGAGTGGATTGGTAAGTTGGTGGTTTTGTGGTTTGAGGGATGGATGGATGGCTTGATTGGTTGACAGATGTAAATATAGCTGAAGCATTGCCTCACATTCATGTCAGTGAAGCTTGCATTTTTAGCACACACCCCCTTCAGACAAAAAATACCAATCTTTACCTTTTTTTTGGCTATGTGCCTGATCAGACATAGTTTTTACTCCAAACTGCCCTACTTATACACACATACTGTATATTGGGTTCACAAGACAAGACACACAAACACCTGAACTATGCTATGCTATGCTAATTGCTAAGCTAACTGCTAAAGCTAACCTGAAACATGAAACTTGATCCTAAACTATCTTAAACCCTAAGCTCAGCTAAACCCTGCAAGCTAACTCAATGCTAATGCTCAACCTGAACTAGACTATAACACTAAACAAGACATGATTCTCTAAATAGAATTCCTAATCAATATACATGAACAATACATAATTCTAAGAGCAAGATTCCTAACAACCCACTCTCAAAATAGTTTTAAACAATCCACAACACAGTCCTTAAATATCTTGAGCACTTAACCTGCAATGAGGATCAGCTGTGGCTTATTAGCTCTTTTGCCCAATGAGGGGGTGTCAACCATGTGCTCCCAGAGACAGGGGTGTGGCACTTACACATGAGGCATGAGCTCTGGTAGAACAGAGAGGCTGGATTTGTGACATATGTATGTAATCAGTGTGTGTGTGTGTGTGTGTGTGTGTTTGTGTGTGTATACCGATCAGCCATAACATTAAAACCACCTCCTTGTTTCTACATTCGCTGTCCATTTTATCAGCTCCATTTACCATATAGAAGCACTTTGTAGTTCTACAATTACTGACTGTAGTCCATCTGTTTCTCTGTATGTTTTGTTAGCCCCCTTTCATGCTGTTCTTCAATGGTCAGGACTCTCACAGGACCACCACAGAGCAGGTATTATCTAGGTGGTGGATCATTCTCAGCACTGCAGTGACACTGACATGGTGGTGGTGTGTTAATGTGTGTTGTGCTGGTATGAGTGGATCAGACACAGAAATGCTGATGGAGTTTTTAAACACATCACTTTCACTGCTGGACTAAGAATAGTCCACCAACCAAAAGCCAACAGTGCCCCATGGGCAGTGTCCTGTTACCACTGATGACGGTCTAGAAGATGACCAACTCAAACAGCAGCAATAGATGAGCGATCGTCTGCTGTGTCTGATCCACTCAAACCAGCACAACACACACTAACACTACCACCACCATGTCAGTGTCACTGCAGTGCTGAGAATGATTCACCATCTAAATAATACCTGCTCTGTGGTGGTCCTGACCATTGAAGAACAGCATGAAAGGGGGCTAACAAAGCATGCAGAGAAACAGATGGACTACAGTCAGTAATTGTAGTAAGAGTGCTTCTACAGTAGTGATTTTAAAAAAGTGAATAAAGCACAAAATCATTATAATAACTTTTATTTCCATAAATGCAAATGCACTGAAAATACTACACTTTTAATTCTAAATCAAAACATTAACAACATTTAGCCAGTTTGTGTTAATCCTTTACAGAAAGTTAAGAAAAATTAATTTTAGGCTGTTCAAAAAAATAGCAGTGCCAGCATTTTTCTTTAAAAACTCAAAAAATTTATCTATAAACTTAAAATGTTTGAGGTTTCACTTTACTTTAAATTACTGAACTAATATTTAGTGGCATAACAATTGTTTTCAAGATCTGTGTTGCATGGAGTCTACCAACTTCTGGCTCCTCTGAACAGGTATTCCAGTCCAGGATGATTAGACTACATTCCACAGTTCTTCTGCAATTTTGGGTTTTGCCTCAAAAAAACGCGTTTTAGATTTCAGCACACAAGTTCTCTATGAGATTGAAGTCAGGGGATTGTGCTGGTTACTCCATTACCTCAATCTTGTTTGTCTGTAACCAAGATGTTTTGGGTCATTGTCATGTTAAAACACCCATTTTAAGGACATTTCTTCTTCAACATAGGGCAACATGATCTGCTCAAGTATTCTGATATATTTAAACTGATCCATGATCCCTCGTATGTGATAAATAGGTGTAACACCATGGTATGAAAAACATCCCATATCATCATTTTGTACCACCATGCTTTACTGTCTTCACAGTGAACTTTGGCTTGAATTCAGTGCTTGGGGGTCGTCTGACATACTGTCTATGGCCACTTGACCCAAAAAGAACAATTTTGCTTTCACCAGTCCACAAAATGTTGAGCCATTTCTCTTTGGACCAGTCAATGTGTTCTTTGGGAAATTTGAACCCATTCAGGACACGTCTTTATCTTAACAACGGGACTTTGCAAGGAGTTCTTGCTGGTAAATTGGCTTAATCATCTTCTGTACTCACTGGGAACTTCAGATGTTCCTTGATCTTTCTGGAGGTGATCACTGGCTGAACCTTTGCCATTCTGGCTATTCTTTGATCCATTCAAACAGTAGTTCCACGCTTCCTTCTGCATCTTTCAGGTTTTGGTTGTCACTTTAAGGCATTTGAGATCATTTTAGCTGAGCAGCCTATCATTTGCTGCACTTCTCTGTATGTTTTTTCCCTCTAAAATCAACTTTTTAATCAAAGTACGCTGTTCATCAGAACAATGTCTGGAACAACCCATTTTCCCCAGTATTTCAGAAGGAAATGTGCTATGACCAACCTGTGCAACATTTGCCACCCTCCTACATTAAATAAGGGCCAAAATTGATACCCGTTCTTCTGCAGAATGAATGACTTCACCAACTGAACTCCTCACTGCTATTATTTTGAACAACCCACTTTCAATCAATGCTTCGATTACTCAGAATGAGTGGGATGCATGTCCTAATTGTTGGGTTTGTTTTGTTTTCAATACTCTACTACACTTTCAAGTAAATTTTTTGCTATGTAGAAATAGCATTTCTACTAAAAACTTTGATTTATCAAGTTAATGGTGTTGGACTGCTATTATTTTGAACACCACTGTATATGGTAAGTGGAGCTGATAAAATGGATGGATTGTTGGGTGGGTTAGTGAGAGATGGGTTTCTGGATAGAAAGATTAGAGGATGGATGGATTAATAGATTGAGTTAATTAGTCGTGCACTACACATGTGCCAAAGTGACTGAATATGAGATGACCATTGGCTGACCGTACAATGAAGGTGGAATTTGTAGCTTCCATACATGTATCCATGGTAACATAACCAAAATAAGACCCAAATGTACATTGGAACAAACATAATGTTAGAAATAATGCTGATTTAAACACTGCCACCCTTGATTATAAATTGCTATCCCTTTGCACCTTGTTGTAAACCATGTCCCCCTCAGAATGTTTGTTTTGTCACTTCACTCAGTGTATTCATTCAAAGCTTATCTGCTGACTGATTGATGGACCAAAAATTCTTCCTGATCACCATCAGATTTTGACTTTTAGCCAACACTGTTATACTCTGGTACAGGTTTTCACATTTGTGTTTTACTTTGCACCTTATTGGAAAAATATTTTGTTAAAACAACCAACTTTTTTGCTCGGCTTGTTCCGCTTATGCATATTTTCCCTCTGGTGTAGTGAATCGTGCTAGAGGGCTCTGTATTACAGGCCAAATCTCTAGTGAGGGATTTTCCTCGGCTCTTAAATCCCCGATTTACATATACAATGATGAGTGCGTTCTCTCCTAACAAAAGCAGCAGACTTTGGAAATGTTGAGCCGGAATAACAACAGAACAAACTGAAAAGAACAGAAGGGAAAGAAAAAAAAAAACTTTATAAATTTATAACATGAATACAGACTTAAGAACTGCCAGTTATGTGACAAATTGCACCCAGTTATAGTTATTTACACTAAAAAGTTTTTTTTTTAAAGTAATGTACTTACACCTTCCTAATAATGTGTTGGTCCTCCTTTTGCTGCCAAAACAGCCCTGATCCGTCGAGCCATGGACTCCACTAGACCCCTGAAGGTGTGCTGTGGTATCTGGCACCAAGATGTCAGCAGCAGATCCTTTAACTCCTGTAAGTTGTGAAGTGGAGCCTCCATGGATCGGACTTGTTTGTCCAGCACAGATGCTCGATTGGATTGAGATCTGGGGAATTTGGAGGCCAACTCGTTGTTGTGCTCCTCAAACCATTCCTGAAGCATTTTTGCTTTGTGGCAGGGCGCATCATCCTGCTGAAAGAGGCCACAGTCATCAGGGAATACCATTTCATGAAAGGATGTACATGGTCTGCAACAATGCTTAGGTAGGTGGTACGGGTCAAAGTAACATCCATGTGGATGGCAGGACTCAAGGTTTCCCAGCAGAATATTGACCAAAGCATCACACTGCCTCCGCCTTCTTAGTGCATCCTGGTGCCATGTGTTCCCCAGGTAAACAACATGATTCATCAGACCAGGCCACCTTCTTCCATTGCTTCGTGGTTCAGTTTTGATACTCACGTGCCCATTGTTGGCGCTTTCGGCAGTGGACAGGGGTCAGCATGGGCACCCTGACTCATCTGTGGCTATGCAGCCCTATACGCAACAAATGTTATGCCTGGTCATAATGTTATGCCTAGTCGGTGTTACTGCACCTTGTATTGCACTTATATTGGTCGTGAGGTGACGGAATAAAAACACCTTATTTATGTAGAGTTATTGCTAAGAGGTCTGCCTGAAAACTAAGTAAACTGCCTTGCTGCCTATAGCCTACCTAGGCAGCTGCCTAAGTAGAGAGGATTCTAATAAAACATTGAACAGCCATTATGCCAATTGTCATCACAGTTTTCACTTACTAAGCTAGCACAGTTAGCCTCAGGTCATTCAACTTCAACACAACATCTCCCTCTGTGTACCGAACGGTTAAATTGTCACTGACAAGCCTGAACTTGCAGATAAATTACACTTGTACACCTTTATACAAATTACAAATCAATGAGAAAAGAACTTCATTTGTTGCTCCGCATTTGTTTGCCATATTTAATTGTTTTTTTGTGAGAAAAGTGCCGCACTGAATGCTGGGATTGCCTTTACCGATAAGGAAGCATTAAATGCTCCCTTGTTATTCAGTCAGATTATCACTTAGAATTAAGGCACCTGGCGCCCAGGTGGCGCAGCGGGATATTCTGCTAGCACACAAGCACTGAGATTCGGTCGGCTGGGCACCATATGGCGGGCATAATTGGCCACGGTATCTGCTAGGGCGGGACAATCGAACTATGTGTGGGTGGGATCTTTATACGCTGATTGGCGGAAGAGACCCCTGTGCAGAATGGTAACCCTCGAACTCGAACTCGAACTCTAAAGTACGTGTCATTTGACACAGTGGAATGGAAAAATTAGAGGGCTGAATACTTGAATCCCACTAGCGTAACCTACCCTGACTGTGCATGAGCATTAGCAGATGATTAAACCTTCAAACCTTAGAAATTCAAGACACAGTGTCACCGTCTTTACCGATGCCAGTCATGACTCAGTCATGTACACAAGTTACCGATTGAAACAGTTCTAAAGTTTCCACAAACAGAGCTTTAACACTTTCACTTCAGACAGAATTCAGATGAATGCTACACCTCGTGACAAATTCCATTTTGGGGGTCTCGAGCAGGTGAAGCTGATGAAAAGCTATGAATTGCCAGCCATGAATTGTTGGTATTAGTGAGGGTTAGTGAATGCTCAGGTTACAGGGAGGGTGTATATGGTGAAGCACCTGTTCTCACATCTGAGAGGGTCAGGCTGATGGAATTTTCTGACTGTTTGCCATCTGTTGGAGTGCACTGAAGCTGGAGGACCATGGATGCACACACACACACACACACACACACACACACATATATATATATACTGTATATATATATATATATATATATATATATATATATATATATATATATATATATACAGTGTATCACAAAAGTGAGTACACCCCTCACATTTCTGCAAATATTTCATTATAACTTTTCATTGGACAACACTATAGACATGAAACTTGGATATAACTTAGAGTAGTCAGTGTACAGCTTGTATAGCAGTGTAGATTTACTGTCTTCTGAAAATAACTCAACACACAGCCATTAATGTCTAAATAGCTGGCAACATAAGTGAGTACACCCCACAGTGAACATGTCCAAATTGTGCCCAAATGTGTCGTTGTCCCTCCCTGGTGTCATGTGTCAAGGTCCCAGGTATAAATGGGGAGCAGGGCTGTTAAATTTGGTGTTTTGGGTACAATTCTCTCATACTGGCCACTGGATATTCAACATGGCACCTCATGGCAAAGAACTCTCTGAGGATGTGAGAAATAGAATTGTTGCTCTCCACAAAGATGGCCTGGGCTATAAGAAGATTGCTAACACCCTGAAACTGAGCTACAGCATGGTGGCCAAGGTCATACAGCGGTTTTCCAGGACAGGTTCCACTCGGAACAGGCTTCGCCAGGGTCGACCAAAGAGGTTGAGTCCACGTGTTCGGCGTCATATCCAGAGGTTGGCTTTAAAAAATAGACACATGAGTGCTGCCAGCATTGCTGCAGAGGTTGAAGACGTGGGAGGTCAGCCTGTCAGTGCTCAGACCATACGCCGCACACTGCATCAACTCGGTCTGCATGGTCGTCATCCCAGAAGGAAGCTGACGCACAAGAAAGCCCGCAAACAGTTTGCTGAAGACAAGCAGTCCAAGAACATGGATTACTGGAATGCCCTGTGGTCTGACGAGACCAAGATGAACTTGTTTGGCTCAGATGGTGTCCAGCATGTGTGGCGGCGCCCTGGTGAGAAGTACCAAGACAACTGTATCTTGCCTACAGTCAAGCATGGTGATGGTAGCATCATGGTCTTGGGCTGCATGAGTGTTGCTGGCACTGGGGAGCTGCAGTTCATTGAGGGAAACATGAATTTCAACATGTACTGTGACATTCTGAAACAGAGCATGATCCCCTCCCTTCGAAAACTGATGACAACTGCCTTGCTGAGGAAGCTGAAGGTAAAGGTGATGGACTAAACCCAATTGAGCACCTGTGGCGCATCCTCAAGTGGAAGGTGGAGGAGTTCAAGGTGTCTAACATCCACCAGCTCCGTGATGTCATCATGGAGGAGTGGAAGAGGATTCCAGTAGCAACCTGTGCAGCTCTGGTGAATTCCATGCCCAGGAGGGTTAAGGTAGTGCTGGATAATAATGGTGGTCACACAAAATATTGACACTTTGGGCACAATTTGGACATGTTCACTGTGGGGTGTACTCACTTATGTTGCCAGCTATTTAGACATTAATGGCTGTGTGTTGAGTTATTTTCAGAAGACAGTAAATCTACACTGCTATACAAGTTGTACACTGACTACTCTAAGTTATATCCAAGTTTCATGTCTATAGTGTTGTCCCATGAAAAGATATAATAAAATATTTGCAGAAATGTGAGGGGTGTACTCACTTTTGTGATACACTGTATATATATATATATATATATACAGTGTATCACAAAAGTGAGTACACCCCTCACATTTCTGCAAATATTTTATTATATCTTTTCATGGGACGACACTATAGACATGAAACTTGGATATAACTTAGAGTAGTCAGTGTACAGCTTGTATAGCAGTGTAGATTTACTGTCTTCTGAAAATAACTCAACACACAGCCATTAATGTCTAAATGGCTGGCAACATAAGTGAGTACACCCCACAGTGAACATGTCCAAATTGTGCCCAAAGTGTCAATATTTTGTGTGACCACCATTATTATCACTGCCTTAACCCTCCTGGGCATGGAATTCACCAGAGCTGCACAGGTTGCTACTGGAATCCTCTTCCACTCCTCCATGATGACATCACGGAGCTGGTGGATGTTAGACACCTTGAACTCCTCCACCTTCCACTTGAGGATGCGCCACAGGTGCTCAATTGGGTTTAGTCCATCACCTTTACCTTCAGCATTCTCAGCAAGGCAGTTGTCATCTTGGAGGTTGTGTTTGGGGTCGTTATCCTGTTGGAAAACTGCCATGAGGCCCAGTTTTCGAAGGGAGGGGATCATGCTCTGTTTCAGAATGTCACAGTACATGTTGGAATTCATGTTTCCCTCAATGAACTGCAGCTCCCCAGTGCCAGCAACACTCATGCAGCCCAAGACCATGATGCTACCACCACCATGCTTGACTGTAGACAAGGTACAGTTGTCTTGGTACTTCTCACCAGGGCGCCACCACACATGCTGGACACCATCTGAGCCAAACAAGTTTATCTTGGTCTCGTCAGACCACAGGGCATTCCAGTAATCCATGTTCTTGGACTGCTTGTCTTCAGCAAACTGTTTGCGGGCTTTCTTGTGCGTCAGCTTCCTTCTGGGATGACGACCATGCAGACCGAGTTGATGCAGTGTGCGGTGTATGGTCTGAGCACTGACAGGCTGACCTCCCACGTCTTCAACCTCTGCAGCAATGCTGGCAGCACTCATGTGTCTATTTTTTAAAGCCAACCTCTGGATATGACGCCGAACACGTGGACTCAACTTCTTTGGTCAACCCTGGCGAAGCCTGTTCCGAGTGGAACCTGTCCTGGAAAACCGCTGTATGACCTTGGGCACCATGCTGTAGCTCAGTTTCAGGGTGTTAGCAATCTTCTTATAGCCCAGGCCATCTTTGTGGAGAGCAACAATTCTATTTCTCACATCCTCAGAGAGTTCTTTGCCATGAGGTGCCATGTTGAATATCCAGTGGCCAGTATGAGAGAATTGTACCCAAAACACCAAATATAACAGCCCTGCTCCCCATGTACACCTGGGACCTTGACACATGACACCAGGGAGGGACAACGACACATTTGGGCACAATTTGGACATGTTCACTGTGGGGTGTACTCACTTATGTTGCCAGCTATTTAGACATTAATGGCTGTGTGTTGAGTTATTTTCAGAAGACAGTAAATCTACACTGCTATACAAGCTGTACACTGACTACTCTAAGTTATATCCAAGTTTCATGTCTATAGTGTTGTCCCATGAAAAGATATAATGAAATATTTGCAGAAATGTGAGGGGTGTACTCACTTTCGTGATACACTGTATATATATATATATATATATATATATATATATATATATATATGTTGCTGTGTGTGCGACTTACGTGCAAGTCACAGACTCGAGCCCCCATCTCTGGGCTGATAATGGTGGAATTAGTGTATTATATGCTAGCTTCTTAAAGTTTGCTATAATGATTCTCTGACCAGCTTATAAACCAAATTCTAAATATAAGCAAGAAGTTTGTCTTCAGTTCTGTACTCGTGAAGAATCAGTATGATGTTCATCCTGTTTGTAATGGTTTATAATGTAGGTAAATTTCCCGGTGGAGGTGTATAAACACTTCAGTGATCTCATGATGCTCCTCGCATGTTGATGATTTGGAAAGGCAGTGAATAGAAGCATCTGGATTGAGATTTACAAATCTCTGTGTGAGAACAGAGAAACCATTAGTTTGTGGGAGGTGCGGAACTGGAGAGATGCCGTCTTTGGGCGATGTGGGCGTAAACTCCAGGGAAATTAATGATAAATGTCAGGTTGCTGAGGGATTTGTATTGAAGCGAGTGCTGAGATGAAATGTGTGTATTTAGAGGGATGAATACGTTTGCGGTGAGGCTGTAATCGGTTAAGAGAAGCATTTTATTTAATGAGATGTGATCTGAAATGTTTATACATCAAGAAAGCAGAACAATACACATAATCTTCATATTTTTCTGTATTATTTTATTTCACATGAACTAATGTCTGGTTTGGAGTCTAAACGCTCCTCACTCTAGATCAATACATCTATGAGGCCTAGTCCAGACTAACAGAGACAATAGGACTCACCCGATCGACCCAATTGACCCTATTATTTACAAGTAGCCGATTTTTGGTTTTATCAGATTATATTGTTTAACACTTAATAATTCTTTAACTTGATCAGGATCTAAGCTGAACCTACCAGTGTACATTATGTGTATGCCACATAAAATAGCTTGTGAAGATTTATTACACTATTTATTTTGTATTTGTATTTGTAAAGATGCGATTTGAGTAGTACATTCATTCATTTTCTTATCTGCTTATCAAATTATGGTTGAGCGGGTGGGTTGCTGGAGCCTATGCCAGCTTTTTAATGGGTGCAAGGCACACAGTTACTCCCTGGACGGGACGCCAGTCCATCGCAGGGCAGACACACATATACACACACACACATACACACACCCATTCACCTACAGGGCAATTCAGTGTCTCCAATTAACCTGACTGCATGTTTTTGGACTGTGGGAGGAAACTGGAGCTCCCAGAGGAAACCCACGCAGGCACGGGGAGAACATGCAAACTCTGCACAGAAAGGACCCGGACTGTCCCACCTGGGGATCGAACGCAGGACCTTCTTGCTGTGAGGTGACAGTGCTACCCACTGAGCCACTGTGCCACCCCACAATAATACAACTTTATTAAAATAATAAATTAATAAAATAAACATTAAATAAATATTATAAATGTATTAAAGTAAAATAAATATTATTTAAAATATTTATATGTTAAATATTTTACATTTACATAAAGAACAATGATTATATAAAAAATATAATTAAAATAATAATTTAAAATAATAATTAAAATATAAAATAAAAAAAATAAATGGACAGTATGCTATTATTCATAAACTTAAATTTAAATCATACTCATTATACATCCCTTGATAGATTGGCTGGGCTTACATTGCGCTACATAGCAGGGGAAGCTGGACACACCACAGCCCTGACCAATAAAGTGGTGGTGAAACATTAAAATTAAATTTTTATTTCACAACAACTGACTGACTGAGGGTCTTCAAGGCTTGGACAGTAGACCTTGACCGCATGGCTATAATTACATGTTTATTGCCCCTGGTGCTGAGCATGAGATTAACTGCAGACCACAGCTTTAAACCTCGTGATCCTGCCCAGGATCCTCCGTCATAACACAGAGAGCCTCTCAGAGCTCACGGCTGAGAAGCAGTGCTTGTAAAAATGATGGATAGTTTATATCAGTGCTTTTTAGAGGGGGTAGGGGGGTGTTTTAGGATTGAATAAAAGGGAAATTGGGAACGACTGGGAGTGGAACTTGAAGTGCAACTGGGAGTGTGAGTAATTAAATATGACTAGGTGAAGGCAGACTGACAAAAATCCCCTTTATTCATTCATTCTCATCTTTATAAACTCCTTCATTCTTTGTAGGGTTGTAGTGGATCACCTGGAACCACTGGGCACTGGGCAACAGTAAGTGCCTGGTTAAGCACCTGTCATGATTTGGTACCCTGTCCAGCCCGCAGTCCTGCATGACTCTGGAGTCTGGTTAAGCGCTTAATGTAAATTGTTCATAAAAAATATGCAACAATTGAGTGAAAAAAAGTAATTAAGATACATAAACCCCCAAAATTAAACTTTTACATAAACTAAATATGAAAATTGTATATAGAACCCAAAATAGACATTTTACATAGAACTCATTATGGAAATTTTACATAAAACCCAACAAGACAAATTTACAAGAATCTCAATATGGAAATTTTACATAGAACTTAATACAAGAAAATTACCTGGAACCCAATATGAAAATTTTACATAAAACCCAACAAGAAAAAAATAGATAGAACTCAGTATGAAAATTTTATATAAAACTCAACATTGAAATTTTACCTGGAACCCAATATAGAAATTGGACATAAAACCCAACAAGAACTTTTTTTTACCTAAAACTCAATATGGGAATTTTACATAAAACTCAATATTGGAATTTTACCTGGAACCCAATATGGAAATTTTACATAAAACCCAACAAGACAAATTTACATGGATCTCAATATGAAAATTTTACAACTCAATACAAGAACAATACGAGAACAAGAAGAATTTACATGAAACTTAATATGGGAATTGGACATAAAACTATTTTACATAAAACAAGAAAATTTTACCTGGAACCCAATATGAAAATTTAAACCCCAACAAGAAGAAATACGTGAAACTTAATATGGAAATTTTACATATAAATCAACATTGAAATTTTACCTGGAAGCCACTATGGAAATTTGACAAAACAACCCAACAAGAAAAAAAATACATAGAACTCAGTATGAAGATTTTAGATAGAACTCAACATTGAAATTTTACTTGGAACCCAATAAAGACATTTTTTTACCTGGAACTCAATATGGGACTTACATAAAACTTTTACATAAATATTGGAATTTCATCTGGAACCCAATATGAACATTTTACATAGAACTCAATATTGGAATTTTACTTTGAACCAAATATGAAAATTTTACATAGAACTTAATACAAGAATTTCACCTGGAACCTAATAATGAATTTTGACATAGAACTCAACAAGAAAAATTTACATGGATCTCAATATGTAAATTTTACATAGAACTCAGTATTGGAATTTTAACTAAAACCCAATATGGGAATTTTACATAGAACCCAACAAGAAAAACCTACATACGTATATCTCAATATTGGAATTTTACCTCGAACCCACTATGAAAATTTTACATAAAACCCAACAAGAAAAATTAACATGGATCTCAATATGGAAGTTTTACATAGAACTCAATATAGAAATTTTACCTGGAACCCAATATAAAAACTATACCCGAGACCTAGGATGGAACATTCACATAGACGTCAACATGAACATTCTACTGTACACAGAATCCAACATGAAAATTGTACATAGAACACAATATGGAACTTTTAAATAAAGTCAGTAAGGGAATTGAACATAGAACTCACTAAGGGAATTGAACATAGAACTCAATATGGCATTTTAACATAGAACTCAATATGGGAATTTTGCCTCAAACCCAATATGGAAACTTTACATAGAACCCAACAAGAAAATTTTACACAGCACCCAATATAGGCACACAAACAAACAAACAAACATACACATATAACTCAATATATACATTTTAACCCAATCTAATTTTTTTAATGGAACCATTATGTAAATCTCATGAGCCAGTAGGATGTGGGAATTTAAATGCAAGTGGGTAGAACTGTGCTTCAGAAGTTTCTGCTTTTAGGAGTATAAAAGGTCTCTGCAGAACAAAATGACATCATGCATGGCATTATACTCACACTAGTGCTTTTATTTTCTTTTACAACCATTTGATCTTTTTCTTTTCTGTACTTTTTCTTAATCAATGTTCTGTTTTTATTATCTCTTCCTGTTTGTGTTCATGTTATATTCTCCCTGACTCTGTCTCGCTCTCTCTGTTTTATCTGGATTTCTCTTTATCTCTCAGCACTGCTGAATATTAAACCATGTTTGTTCTGTATCGGTGAGGGTCAGGAGACGGGGCGAAGGAATAAATAAAAGCAGGTCTCACATCGGGTCGAGGCACGGAGATACGCTACACCACCACTTAATTATTTTTGTAGGGCAACCGATGAATTCCATTGTGTGCAGATCATAATGGTATGCCGTCCGTTTCAGGTTTAATTAATGTGTGCATGCCTTTAATATTTATGCGCATCAAGCTATTATGCAGCCTGGCAGGAGCTGAAAGCGAATTCGTTCATTGTTTCACTGGCTTTATTTTTAATCAGAGCAAACACTGCAATCTCAATTACTCTAATGAGGAGCGTTCTTCTGAACCGTACTGTGAGTCGTCTCTGCTCGTGCTGGACAGAAAGGGACAGTTAAAAGTCTCACTTCTCTGTGTTCATAGAATTAGGGCTTGTTTGTTAAAAAGTACATGGAACAGTGCTTCTTTAAGAGGTTGAAAAGAATGCCTAAACCTTCTTATGCCTAGGGATAATCAGACTGGAACCACAAAAATAAATGAATTAAATAATAAAATAAATAATTAATAAAATAAATAATAAATGAATTAATAAAATAAAATAATAAAATAAATAATAAATAAATAAATTAAATAAATAAATAAAACCAATAAATAAATATAAAACATTAAATAAATAAATAAGTAAATAAAACCAATAAATAAATAAATACAAACCAATAAATAAATAAATAAATATAAAACATTAAATAAACACATAAATAAAACCAATAAATAAATAAATAAATAAATAAAAAGTCTGCCACTAATATAAATCTGTTTAAAAATAGGTGACCCTGTCCACAGTCAATCAAGCTTGACTTGAGGTTGTGCCTCTTTACAGACCAGTCAAGTCCATCCAATATCTGTTGATGACTGAATGCAAACTGCTATTTGCTCGTATTACTCAACAGTCACGACCCATCCCAGTAATGCCCTGCCAGTTTATTAGACTGAATCCCTGCAGTCATATTCCAAAATCCAGTGAAAAGCTTATGAGAATAGTAAAGCTTGGTACATTACATTAGTGTGTCCAAGAACATTAATGCACAGAACGATCCAAGACACTGAACTGAAAATGTGTTGGTTTCACAATATAATAGACACTGTTCCAGTTACCCTTCACCACCAGAACACCCAAACGCTGGAACACAGTTGTTGTTCTCCATGATCACATCATATTCTTTCTGGTGTATGATTCGTTTTGTGCATGTTATGTTGTTTTCCAAAATAAATACAGAACACAGAGTAGTATCGCTCATATTTGGTCACCAAGTGATGATTTTCCTTATGAATTGGGCATTTCTATGAATTTTTTTTTGTGTGTCACTATGGCGACAAAAAGAACATTTTGTTTTTCCACCTCAACCTGAACAGCGGCTCTGCTCAAGTAATTCATTTAACTACTGGTCTGATCGAATGAGCACAAGCGGCTGTGGTAATGCCTTCAGTTTGCAAAGCTATATGTGCCCCACATACACACACACACACACACACACACACACACACCCATATTCACTCATTCAATCATCCTGGTCAGAGTCTGTGGTTGAGTGTGTGTTGGTTGGATTTGGAACCACATTCATTTACTCATTCACACCAAGGGGCAATGTAAGATAGCCAATAAAACGTCTGCATGTTTTTTGAGATGAACCCCAGGTCTCCAGGTACTCTCTACCAATTGTGACATGGTCATTCATGGTTTCATTTACTGATTCATTCTATTTTTCACCAACCATGTTATTGTGGTCATAATCAATGCAATTTACTTACAACTAGGGGCAATTTAACCTTCTGCATGGAGGAGGTAGGATTGGATTAAAACCTATACCCAGTGACCATAGGCAAGAATTAAATCCAGGCCCAGGTACTCCCTCTATGAACTGTTCCTAGGGCACCTAGAAACCCAAAGCACTAGGTAGAAACCTATCCTGGTGCCAGTCAATCAAAGCACTGGCTCTGAGGAAAAAGCACCAAAAACAAATCTGCTGGAACGTGTCCACAGTCAAGCAGGCTTAAGGCTATTTCACAAGAATTTCTGCTCCAAATCATCATTGATTATTTACTGTGTTGCTTTCTGTCTGTGGTTGTACAGTGTCCTTTAGTAGCTTGAAAGGCGCTTATAAATAAAATGTATTATTAAAATTATAATTACTATAATTAATATTATTTTATTGTTATATTATTATTATTATTGTTATAACAATATGTATAAACACAATTGTATTATTATTATTATAACAATGCTAATAAATAAAATTTAATTATTATTATTATTATTAATATAATAATTTTTATTATTATTGTAATTATAATTATTTTATTATTAGTAGTATTATTATTATTATTGTTATAACAATGCTTATAAATACAATTTTATTATTATTATTATTATTATTATTATAACAATACGTATAAACACAAGTGTATTATTATTATTATTATTTTATTATTATTATTATTATTATAACAATTCTTATAAATACAATTTTATTATTATAATTATAATTTTTATTATTATTGTAATTAATATTATTATTTTATTTTTATTATTATTAATATTATTATTATTGTTATAACAATGCTTATAAATACAATTTTATTATTATTATAAATAGTATTATTATTGTTATAACAATGCTTATAAATACAATTTTATTATTATTATTATAACAATTCTGATAAATACAATTTTATTATTATTATTATTATTATTATTAACAATGCTTATAAATACAATTTTATTTTGTATTATTATAACAATATGTATAAACACACGTGTATTATTATTATTATTAATATTATTATGATTGTTATAACTATACATATAAACACAATTGTATTGTAATTATTGTAACAATGCTTATAAATAAAATTTTATTATTTTATTATTATTATTATTATTAACAATGCTTATAAATACGATTGTATTATTATTATTATTATTAACAATGCTTTATTTATAACAATGTATTATTATTATTATTATTATTATTATTATTATTATTGTTATTATTGTTATTTAAAAACTCTATAAATACCTGGCATAGCCGACAACTTTTTTTTTCCTCGTTGATACTTGTCCCTGATGCCCACCCTCGTCTGGTTCCTGTTTACACTTGTAAAATGTCACTGAAATGCCAGTCCTAAGCTTTCATGTACTTTTAGCTCGAGTCGATACAAGATTATATCATTGCTTTGAGATTTGGGTTTCATCTCGACAGGATTAATACCACGCTCCTGTGGAGTCTCTCCTCTTTGCCTTGTCTCTCTCTGTATTCGGGTCTCATCAGTCTGCACTCAGGTGGAACACAAACAGATTAACGGACGCTTAAATCTCCTTCTTTCTGGTTACACTGAGTAATGGGTACACACTCGCGATCTGTTTCCATTTTTCCTCCATTAAGGAACGGGGCCGTGAGCTTCTCCTGATTTCTCTGAGGACAGATCTCATGAACTCTCGTGCAGACATCATCAGTCCCTAATAGCCAAGTACGTGCTGGAGCCAGAAGTCCTTTCAGTGCCAAGGGGTGAATTTGTGTCTGGCCTTGGCTGGGGTGACTTTCAAAAAGCTGTGGTTATGGCATTGTCAGTATCGCTTATCATACCTCACTGGCAGTCTAGTTGCTTTATTAAAGAGAATTAGAAGAGCAGAGTTTTATTTATTATTGTTTAGGGTCCAGAATTCAATGTGGTTGCCTGTAATTTCCCTTTTTACTCTCAGATGTCTCACAAAAACACAAATGAACAACAAAACATTGGTTCTTTCTTTCTGTCTGTCTGTCTATCCATCCATCCAGGCCCATAAAGGCAAAATCCTCAAGGTTTGGTGCCACAGACACATCTTGTGGAAAGCTTTAACTGAAAAGTGAAGGCTGTTACACACAGACTCGCACACACACACACACACACCTAGGGGACCTTAAGTATCTCCAATTATCCTGACTGCATGTCTTTGAACTGTGGGAGGAAACCGGAGCACCTGGAGAAACCCACACAGACACTAGGAGAACATGCAAACTCCACACAGGAGGACCCAGACTCCACCTGGGAATCAAACTCAGGACCATCTTGCTGTGCGGCAACAGTGTTCTTCATACAGACATGACTGGCTATGCCCAGGTCTAATGAAGGACTGGCTTTCTGTCCGAGGCGGTCTATCCTGGGTCACCCAGTGATTTTAGGGAAACCAGACCCACTGGAACCCTGACCATTAAGGCTGTTATAGCTGCAAAGCACATTTACATTTCACAATTAACATTTTTGGCATTTAGGAGACACTTTTTATTCAAAGTGACTTACAGTACTGTGACAGTATAGTGTCTAAGCAACTGAGAGTTAAGGCCCTTGCTCATGGGCCCAACATGGGTGTCAACCTGACAGTGGTGGGGCTTGAACCAGAGACCTTTCGATTACTAGTCCAGTACCTTAAGCGCAAGGCTACAACTGCCTTGTAGAGTAGAGGTCAACTTTATATTAATGGGATATAATTATATATAATTAGAAGGGATGTCCATGTCGTTTTGGCAATCTAGTGTACAAAAAACATAAACGTCAAGCTGTCAAATAAACATGTATCAGGAATTAGACTTCAAATGACAACTTTTGGAAATGAAAAACATCCTTTTTTTATGCTTGACCACTTTGACCAAAAAATGTGGGACTCATTTCACAATGAGAGGAAAGAATGCATGACATCTGGATATCATCCCATCAAACTTCACGCCATCGCTGTGTGTCCATTAAGGCCACGGCCTTTGACCTACCATTGTGTCAAACCTCCAGACGACTCTGGAACCGCACCGAGCAGGACTCGCTTCTCTAAACACTCGCCGTTCCGCTGGAGTCACGGACTGACTGATGGGCTTTTATACGCTCAGTGTTCTCCATCAGTTCTCCCTGTATTTCAAACACATCGAAACCTGTAGTGTATACGAAACCACCTGCTGGAGTTCACACTTCAACATCTGCACAGTGTCCGGGGAGATCTGCATGCACTTTCTTTTAGATACTGAAACAGTGTATGAATGGTAGCTTTGTAAAACTGTGGCAACAGTTTGGGGATGGCCCTTTTCTGTTTTAGTATGAAAGCATTTGTTTTATATTGTTGATATTATACACATATTATACACAGATGTTATGCAGTTTCTAGTACTTCGATCATTTTCAGGTACTTGTGTAGCTGTGAAATTGCTCTAGTCCACTACTGGAGTGGTGTGGTCCAGGGTTCGAATCCCAAGCAGTGCTATCAGCCAGTCGGGCTCTACATTCATTAATTCATTCATTGTCTGTTTTAACTCTGCTTTATCCTATTAAGGGTCACGATGGGTCTGATTCACTGGGTGAGAGGTAGGAAACACCCTGAACAGGTTGCCAGTCCATCACAGGGCACACACACACACACACACACCTAGGCGGACCTTTAGACTCTCCAATTACACTGACTACATGTCATTGGACTGTGGGAGGAAACCAGAGCTTCTGGAGGAAACCCACACAGACATAGGGAGAACATGCAAACTTCACACAGAAAGGACCCGGACCACTCCACCTGGGAATTGAACCCAGGGCCTTCTTGCTGTGAGGCGTGCTCTACATACAGACATGATTGGCCAAGCTCAGGCCTAACAATGGATTATCGTATATCAGGGGTGTTTTACTGCTCTGCACACAGTGATTTCAAGGAAACCAGACCCACCGCAACCCTGACCATCAAAGTAGCTCAATAAATGTGTGTAATATTTAGAAATATTAATCCTTTCAGATATTTTAGCCCCATATATGTTATTATTGCTAACAAAAAAGCCGTTCTTTTTTCTCTTTGCTGTATGTGGGAACAGAATCTGATTGGCTGTAGAAAGCAGTATGCACATATCTGGATGTGCTGACCTTAGATAACCTCAGACTGTGGGCTCAGACTGCCACAGATCAGCAGAGGAAGAATAAGTGTAACCAAATTCAGTTTGTTTATAATTAAGTGTGTGCTTATATGACCTTTCACCTGCAGGTATTTAAGTACAAGAGCACATAATGCTTTCCAGATCCCCGGGTTTAACACTACAAATCCTAACATACACAGTTTTCACTCGCTGAAAGCCTCTTCAGGATCACTGATCCCGTCTGAAGTGTTCAGGCTCTTATCTAAATCTGGAGGATTTAAATTAGCTGTAATATTAATCCGGGCTTTATTTATATAGGAGTGGTTTTACTCTTGTACTGTACTATTTTTCTGGAAACAAGGCTTTTTAGACAGTTGGGCTCATTTTAAAGTGGGTTATAAGTACAGGTACAGGGTTTGTTCCTGCTCTCGAGATGTGATTGACTAAACAAATCATAGAGACCTTTTATACAGTCTTATGCTTTCACTGGGTGGTCAATCTTTTGCAATATAACCCCAATCCCAATATATTTTTAGTAAAATATGACTCAGGTGCACTCAGGTGGCACTCAGGTAGCAAACACAACTGACCATGTCTAGATGGAAGATCATTGAGTCTCTGCAACAGCGACTGCTATCTGATTGATTGGTTGAGCTTCTGCATCCATATGTCACATCCCATACCCTAAGATGGCAAACCTTCTTGATGTTCCAAGGCAGGGGAAACACATACATCAAACATTGTTATCACACTACACCACTGAAAAGTCTGTTACACTAGCAATCCTACAGCAATTTACTTAGTTAACAATTGGATAGTCAAAATGTCAAGTCTAAGGCAGCTAAAAACACGACTCGGACGCGGACGAAACATGACCGTTGTTGGATGTTCTAGGTTTACATTCAGCTATTAAGGTAGGCTGTGTTGTGTATTGTAGCTTCCATTTATATCATTATTCAATTTATGAGTGTTACCTAATGGCTGCCATGAAATTAAGCACATGTAGTTAGGGCCCTAACTTTTGCACTGTTAGTTTATACATGTACAGTGGCCAGACAACATACAATACTGCTGTACATATAAATGTTAATGAAAGCACACAACCATAGTACACAATCATAGTTTGACGACCCCTGTTCCAAGGTTTATGTAAGTCTGTAAATGATGTATTTTTTTCTTCTTTTATTTAAATCTCTGTTAAAGACGTACAGTAGACCCTTTGGGTTACGAAAAAAAAAAAAAAAAAAAAAAAAAAAAAAAATATATATATATACAGTGAGCGAACATTCGGACAGCGGACGGTGTTTTTCCGGTGTTTTCTTAATATTTTATAAAATTCTATATTAAAATGTCCCCAGAGAAGGTGCAGAGAAAGCGCAGTTTTTTGTTGTTGTATAATTACTCCTGCCAGTAGCTGTCACTGTGTATCAGACAGAGGGGACAGTGAGTGAGAGAGAAGAAGGAAATTATTCTTTCGTGAAATTACACCTACAAAATACAACACTATTGAAATAAAGAAGGAAATAATAAAGAAATATGAGAGTTATTGTTGTTTCTGGTAGATACAATGTATTATGGTGTATGGTACTGCACACATACTGTACTGAAATGTGATGTGTGTGTTTTATGTACAGTACTACTGTGAATTGTTGTTTATTATTGTTTATTACAGTAATGTCTATTCTATAATTTAAGATTAAGGGAAAATATACTTGTATTTATAACGAAAAAGAGCATTTAAGACATTAGAGAGGTTAGGTAAGGGGGTGGTTTGGGAGGTCTGGCACGGATTAATTCTATTTACATTACTTCCTATGGGAAAAATAGGTTTAACTAACGAACATTTTGACTTAAGAACAGCCCTTCGGAACCAATTAAATTCAAGGCTCTTGTTTAGGCTCTTTGATTGTACAGCGTCCTATACACCCAAAGCATGGAAAATGCGCTATATAAATAAAAGTGATGATTATTACTAATGAGAAATTACAAGGACACATTACAATTAAATGACACTGCAAAACTTTCTACATAATTTAAAACTTTATTGGACAGAAAACAGCATCACAGCTAATCACATTTCATCCTGAATCCATTGAGCTGAGGAGCAGAAGTACTTCCCTTACTCTTGGCCAGACTTTGTGCCTTCAGATGATCGTCCATAGAGGAAATTTTTGATGCTAAAAGGCACCAGAAACAAAAAAGCACATCAGTTTTAGGTCTTTGCGAGCCCTTTGCCCTTTTCACCACGGCTAAGTACTATGCTAGTCTTTAAATATACATCACTAGCGCTGACCACTTAGCTCTAAGCACAAATCAAAGCGTCTGGCACTGTGTTTAAAATGCCTTTGGGACTGGCACTTATTTCTGCTTCTACACCTACAGTATCTTACCCACAGCTCCATCTGGTTCTCTGATTCTTAATCCCTCCTGTTGCCGGTTCTGCAGACCCGGGTTTAAACCAGGCTGTTGTCTGTGTGGAGCTTTTAAAGTTTATCTGTGTGCTTTTTTAACTTCTTTTGTTTGTACCATTTATTTTATTTTATTTTATTTTATTATTTTATTTTTGCTTGATTACGTCATGCTTCCTCTCCACCAATGCCGATCCCTGCTCTGATGGAGGAGATCGAAACTAGCTCACGCCCCCTCTGACACGTGGGCAGCATGCCGTATTCATTTTATCACCCGCACTTTGACGAGTGCAGTGCAGCTCAGCGTTGTGTACGGAGAGGACACACCCTGCGAGCACTCTTTTCTCATCTCCGTGCAGGCGCCATCAATCAGCCAACAGAGGTCGTAATTGCACCAGTAATGGGAGAGAGACCCCATCCGACTTAGTCCCGCCCAAATCTGAACAACAGGCCAATCGTTGTTCATGTGGCCGCTCAGCCTTAGACGGCAGGCAGAGCTGAGATTCGATACAATGTATTCGAGATCCCAGCTCTGGTTCCAGCGTGTGTTTTTACTGCTGCAACACCTGAGCGGCTGTACCATTTATTTTTAATTTTTAATTTAAAATGTCGTCACCTGCTTGCATTTTATTTCTCTTTTTATCTTTCTTTTATTTATTTATTTAATAAAAATTTTTTCTATTTATTTTATGCATTTTTCTCCCTTTTTCTCCCGATTTATTGTGGTCAATTTGTCTTCCGCTGCTGTGGATCCGTGATTGCAATCAAGTAGAGTATATTGCTGCTCACGTGCCTTCCGACACGTGCGCAGTCCTAGCGGACCCCTTCTATCATGCCCCTGTTTCTGCACAGGTACCTAACCAGGGTCCTTGCACAGCCGGTCCGGTCATTTTCCCACCCAGCAGACACGGTGGCCAATTCGTTTCTGCTGCAGGCACTGCCAATTGTACCCGCTAGATGGTGCCCAGTTGACTGGTAGCAGAGCTGAGATTTGAACCGGGGTGTTCAGAATCTTGGTGCTGGTATGCTAGCGGAATTTCCCTGGGCGCCTTCTTTCTTTTATTTAATTAATTCTATCCATCCATCTATCCATCCATATAATATTATGGCCATTATATGTCCCCTTACCTATTATAAATTCCCTATATTTGTAGATAATACAGTATATACCAATATACAGTGTATCACAAAAGTGAGTACACCCCTCACATTTCTGCAGATATTTAAGTATATCTTTTCATGGGACAACACTGACAAAATGACACTTTGACACAATGAAAAGTAGTCTGTGTGCAGCTTATATAACAGTGTAAATTTATTCTTCCCTCAAAATAACTCAATATACAGCCATTAATGTCTAAACCACCGGCAACAAAAGTGAGTACACCCCTTAGTGAAAGTTCCTGAAGTGTCAATATTTTGTGTGGCCACCATTATTTCCCAGAACTGCCTTAACTCTCCTGGGCATGGAGTTTACCAGAGCTTCACAGGTTGCCACTGGAATGCTTTTCCACTCCTCCATGACGACATCACGGAGCTGGCGGATATTCGAGACTTTGCGCTCCTCCACCTTCCGCTTGAGGATGCCCCAAAGATGTTCTATTGGGTTTAGGTCTGGAGACATGCTTGGCCAGTCCATCACCTTTACCCTCAGCCTCTTCAATAAAGCAGTGGTCGTCTTAGAGGCGTGTTTGGGGTCATTATCATGCTGGAACACTGCCCTGCGACCCAGTTTCCGGAGGGAGGGGATCATGCTCTGCTTCAGTATTTCACAGTACATATTGGAGTTCATGTGTCCCTCAATGAAATGTAACTCCCCAACACCTGCTGCACCCATGCAGCCCCAGACCATGGCATTCCCACCACCATGCTTGACTGTAGGCATGACACACTTATCTTTGTACTCCTCACCTGTTTGCGGGCTTTCTTGTGTAGAGACTTCAGAGGAGGCTTCCTTCTGGGGTGACGGCCATGCAGACCAATTTGATGTAGTGTGCGGCGTATGGTCTGAGCACTGACAGGCTGACCCCCCACCTTTTCAATCTCTGCAGCAATGCTGACAGCACTCCTGCGCCTATCTTTCAAAGACAGCAGTTGGATGTGACGCTGAGCACGTGCACTCAGCTTCTTTGGACGACCGACGCGAGGTCTGTTCTGAGTGGACCCTGCTCTTTTAAAATGCTGGATGATCTTGGCCACTGTGCTGCAGCTCAGTTTCAGGGTGTTGGCAATCTTCTTGTAGCCTTGGCCATCTTCATGTAGCGCAACAATTCGTCTTTTAAGATCCTCAGAGAGTTCTTTGCCATGAGGTGCCATGTTGGAACTTTCAGTGACCAGTATGAGAGAGTGTGAGAGCTGTACTACTAAATTGAACACACCTGCTCCCTATGCACACCTGAGACCTAGTAACACTAACAAATCACATGACATTTTGGAGGGAAAATGACAAGCAGTGCTCAATTTGGACATTTAGGGGTGTAGTCTCTTAGGGGTGTACTCACTTTTGTTGCCGGTGGTTTAGACATTAATGGCTGTATATTGAGTTATTTTGAGGAAAGAATAAATGTACACTGTTATATAAGCTGCACACAGACTACTTTTCATTGCTTCAAAGTGTCATTTTGTCAGTGTTGTCCCATGAAAAGATATACTTAAATATCTGCAGAAATGTGAGGGGTGTACTCACTTTTGTGATACACTGTATATATACCGATCATCCATAACATTACAACCACCTCATTGTTTCTACACTCACTGTCCATTTTATCAGCTCCACTTACCATATAGAAGCACTTTGTAGTTCTACAATGACTGTAGTCCATCTGCATGCTATGTTAGCCCCCTTTCATGCTGTTCTTCAATGGTCAGGACCCCCACAGGACCACCACAGAGCAGGTATTATTTAGGTGGTGGATCATTCTCAGCACTGCAGTGACACTGACATGGTGGTGGTGTGTTAGTGTGTGTTGTGCTGGTATGAATGGATCAGACACAGCAGCGCTGCTGGAGTTTTTAAACACCTCACTGTCACTGCTGGACTGAAAATAGTCCACCAACCAAAAATATTTAGCCAACAGCGCCCTGTGGGCAATGTCCTGTGACCACTGATGAAGGTCTAGAAGATGACCAACTCAAACAGCAGCAATAGATGAGCGATCATATCTGACTTTACGTCTACAAGGTGGACCAACTAGGTAGGAGTGTCTAATAGAGTGGACAGTGAGTGGACACGGTGTTTAAAAACTCCAGCAGCGCTGCTGTGTCTGATCCACTAAAACACCACCACCATGTCAGTGTCACTGCAGTGCTGAGAATGATCCACCACCTAAATAATACCTGCTCTGTGGTGGTCCTGTTGGGGTCCTGACCATTGAAGAACAGGGTGAAAGCAGGCTAAACAAGTATGCAGAGAAATAGATGGACTACAGTCAGTAATTGTAGAACTTCAAAGTGCTTCTATATGGTAAGTGGAGCTGATAAAATGGACAGTGTGTGTAGAAACAAGGAGGTGGTTTTAATGTTATGGCTGTTCAGTCTATATACAGTGTATCACAAAAGTGAGTACACCCCTCACATTTCTGCAAATATTTTATTATATCTTTTTATGGGAGAACACTATAGAAATAAAACTTGGATATAATTTAGAGTAGTCAGTGTACAACTTGTATAGCAGTGTAGATTTACTGTCTTCTGAAAATAACTCAACACACAGCCATTAATGTCTAAATAGCTGGCAACATAAGTGAGTACACCCCACAGTGAACATGTCCAAATTGTGCCCAAAGTGTCAATATTTTGTGTGACCACCATTATTATCCAGCACTGCCTTAACCCTCCTGGGCATGGAATTCACCAGAGCTGCACAGGTTGCTACTGGAATCCTCTTCCACTCCTCCATGATGACATCACGGAGCTGGTGGATGTTAGACACCTTGAACTCCTCCACCTTCCACTTGAGGATGCGCCACAGGTGCTCAATTTTTTCAGTTTTCGAAGGGAGGGGATCATGCTCTGTTTCAGAATGTCACAGTACATGTTGGAATTCATGTTTCCCTCAATGAACCGCAGCTCCCCAGTGCCAGCAACACTCATGCAGCCCAAGACCATGATGCTACCACCACCATGCTTGACTGTAGGCAAGATACAGTTGTCTTGGTACTTCTCACCAGGGCGCCGCCACACATGCTGGACACCATCTGAGCCAAACAAGTTTATCTTGGTCTCGTCAGACCACAGGGCATTCCAGTAATCCATGTTCTTGGACTGCTTGTTTTCAGCAAACTGTTTGCGGGCTTTCTTGTGCGTCAGCTTCCTTCTGGGATGACGACCATGCAGACCGAGTTGATGCAGTGAGCGGCGTATGGTCTGAGCACTGACAGGCTGACCTCCCACGTCTTCAACCTCTGCAGCAATGCTGGCAGCACTCATGTGTCTATCTTTTAAAGCCAACCTCTGGATATGACGCCGAACACGTGGACTCAACTTCTTTGGTCGACCCTGGCGAAGCCTGTTCCGAGTGGAACCTGTCCTGGAAAACCGCTGTATGACCTTGGCCACCATGCTGTAGCTCAGTTTCAGGGTGTTAGCAATCTTCTTATAGCCCAGGCCATCTTTGTGGAGAGCAACAATTCTATTTCTCACATCCTCAGAGAGTTCTTTGCCATGAGGTGCCATGTTGAATATCCAGTGGCCAGTATGAGAGAATTGTACCCAAAACACCAAATTTAACAGCCCTGCTCCCCATTTACACCTGGGACCTTGACACATGACACCAGGGAGGGACAACGACACATTTGGGCACAATTTGGACATGTTCACTGTGGGGTGTACTCACTTATGTTGCCAGCTATTTAGACATTAATGGCTGTGTGTTGAGTTATTTTCAGAAGACAGTAAATCTACACTGCTATACAAGCTGTACACTGACTACTCTAAGTTATATCCAAGTTTCATGTCTATAGTGTTGTCCCATGAAAAGATATAATAAAATATTTGCAGAAATGTGAGGGGTGTACTCACTTTTGTGATACACTGTATGTTCTTTAACTCATTTTTAAGTCTCTCTGTGCTCTTAGGTCTCTTTCCATTAATATGTTTTCATCACTTCCTCACTTTTATTCATGCAGTGACCTTAATTTAACACTTCAGCCCTGAGAGCATTGTGTTCATTTTTATAAATGACCAGAGGTGAAATTGGTCCTCTGTGGCTTAAAGTGTTATAAAAGGGCCATATATTGGAAGGCTGGTGACTTTTCTGTGCCCATATAAACAGGACTAATTTGACCTGTCCATCAAAGTGTACATGAAACAGTGGTCTCTTTGTGTGAGCAACAAGCCTAGATGGTCAGATGTAATCAAAGACATCAACAATGTATCTGGTATGAAAAAAGCTACTGGAACATGGACACTATCTACAGTTGAGCAAGCTTTACATCATCATTGGCTTAGCTGCTGAGAGGCGAAAAAGAAGCCCTTTGTTGGATATCTTATTCTAAATCCAAGTTGTGCATTTTTGCGACTGTAACAGTCTCCACTCTTCTGAGAATGCTTTTTACAAGATGTCAGAGGGTGACTGGGTGAACCTGTGCCCATTTAGTCATTAAAAAACATCTCCGATAATGAGCCAGTTCTGGTCTAACATCAGTGCCTGACCTCTCACTCACTCTTACTGTCTCAACCGCTAATGCAATTAAGCACCGGGGGAGGGGAGTTAGGGTGTGTTGAAGCCTATCCCAACTTTTCAATGGGCGCAAGGCACACAGTAACACCCTGGACAGGGTGCCAGTCCATCGCAGGGCAGACACACACACACACACACATACAGTGTATCACAAAAGTGAGTACACCCCTCACATTTTTGCAAATATTTCATTATATCTTTTCATGGGACAACACTATAGACATGAAACTTGGATATAACTTAGAGTAGTCAGTGTACAACTTGTATAGCAGTGTAGATTTACTGTCTTCTGAAAATAACTCAACACACAGCCATTAATGTCTAAATAGCTGGCAACATAAGTGAGTACACCCCACAGTGAACATGTCCAAATTGTGCCCAAATGTGTCGTTGTCCCTCCCTGGTGTCATGTGTCAAGGTCCCAGGTGTAAATGGGGAGCAGGGCTGTTAAATTTGGTGTTTTGGGTACAATTCTCTCATACTGGCCACTGGATATTCAACATGGCACCTCATGGCAAAGAACTCTCTGAGGATGTGAGAAATAGAATTGTTGCTCTCCACAAAGATGGCCTGGGCTATAAGAAGATTGCTAACACCCTGAAACTGAGCTACAGCATGGTGGCCAAGGTCATACAGCGGTTTTCCAGGACAGGTTCCACTCGGAACAGGCTTCGCCAGGGTCGACCAAAGAAGTTGAGTCCACGTGTTCGGCGTCATATCCAGAGGTTGGCTTTAAAAAATAGACACATGAGTGCTGCCAGCATTGCTGCAGAGGTTGAAGACGTGGGAGGTCAGCCTGTCAGTGCTCGGACCATACGCCGCACACTGCATCAACTCGGTCTGCATGGTCGTCATCCCAGAAGGAAGCTGATGCACAAGAAAGCCCGCAAACAGTTTGCTGAAGACAAGCAGTCCAAGAACATGGATTACTGGAATGCCCTGTGGTCTGACGAGACCAAGATAAACTTGTTTGGCTCAGATGGTGTCCAGCATGTGTGGCGGCGCCCTGGTGAGAAGTACCAAGACAACTGTATCTTGCCTACAGTCAAGCATGGTGGTGGTAGCATCATGGTCTTGGGCTGCATGAGTGTTGCTGGCACTGGGGAGCTGCAGTTCATTGAGGGAAACATGAATTCCAACATGTACTGTGACATTCTGAAACAGAGCCTGATCCCCTCCCTTCGAAAACTTCATGGCAGTTTTCCAACAGGATAACGACCCCAAACACAACCTCCAAGATGACAACTGCCTTGCTGAGGAAGCTGAAGGTAAAGGTGATGGACTAAACCCAATTGAGCACCTGTGGCACATCCTCAAGTGGAAGGTGGAGGAGTTCAAGGTGTCTAACATCCACCAGCTCCGTGATGTCATCATGGAGGAGTGGAAGAGGATTCCAGTAGCAACCTGTGCAGCTCTGGTGAATTCCATGCCCAGGAGGGTTAAGGCAGTGCTGGATAATAATGGTGGTCACACAAAATATTGACACTTTGGGCACAATTTGGACATGTTCACTGTGGGGTGTACTCACTTATGTTGCCAGCTATTTAGACATTAATGGCTGTGTGTTGAGTTATTTTCAGAAGACAGTAAATCTACACTGCTATACAAGCTGTACACTGACTACTCTAAGTTATATCCAAGTTTTATTTCTATAGTGTTGTCCCATGAAAAGATATAATAAAATATTTGCAGAAATGTGAGGGGTGTACTCACTTTTGTGATACACTGTACATACACCCATTCACCTATCAATTCAGTGTCTCCAATTAACTTGACTGCATGTTTCTGGACTGTGGGAGGAAACCCACGCAGACACGGGGAGAACACGCAAACTCCACACAGAAAGGACCCGGACCACCCCGCCTGGGGATCGAACCCAGGACCTTCTTGCTGTGAGGCGACAGTGCTACCCACCGAGCCACCGTGCCGCTCAGTGCCTGACTTCAGTGTTCAAAATTCATTCAAAGGCATCGCAAATGCTGTTTTGGCTGAATGGGCACAAATTCCAATAGACACACTAAAGGAAAGTTTGGTGTGGAGGAACTCCAATGGCCCGCACCAAGTCTTGACCCCACTTAAAATATTTTAAATTAATTGGATTGGTTGATAGACAGGCATTATGACTGGACATCAGCATTTGGCCTAAGAAACACTCTGTTTGAGTACACGTTGTGCAGTTTGCTTTCAAATGGCATGTCCAACCTTCTCATGGTCAGGTGTCCACATACTTTTGGTCATATGGTGTAACTTATAAACAATTGTTAGTCAATGCTGTATCACATCAAATCGTTTTTAATTATTTAGATGAGATTGGTTTTTGATTTTATCCCTGACTCCATCAATAACGTTCCCTCTGCGCTGGCAGAGCTTTTCGTCACATCATTTCTTCCATCTGACTGAGTCCGTCACGTCATTCTAGTCTGGACAGATTCGTTCCTCCTGGTTTTATGCCGCTATCGATTTTCTCATTTGGACAACAGGAAAGTATGAATGAGTGATCTATTCAATTTGAGTTGGGCTGTTCCTGCCTCATTGTGATATATAGACCTCCATTCTCTGTGCTGTAGGAATGATGGTGGCTGTCAGACAGATAGACAGACGGTAGTTTATGGAGTGGGATTATGAAGCAGTGCATCCTGGGAAACCTTTGATGTAATAGGCTGGAATGAGTGCTTTATAGGAACCGCGGTGAAACCCGCAACTGGTCCGCAGAGACTCTTTGTGTATATAGGTCCAATCTGGATTTCTATATAAATTATGTGATGTGGTCTGATCTTCATCCAAGGCCATAAAATTTGTCAAACACATTCTGCGTGTGTTCTGTTCGAGGGGATTGTAAGTGTGCTTTTTATTTTTCAAGTGAACCATTGATCTGTAGACACTGTTTCAGGCTGGTCGAGGTTATGATGAATAACTAGATGCAATTTCAGTAACACACACTATTTATTTCTCTTAACTGACAATAACTGGTGCCTTTTGTCCCTCTGCACTACCTAGTTTGGCTGGCAGATGGGGCACAGAGGCACAGTATTGTGTGATTTATCAATTTCTTTTAACTGAAAATAACTGGTGCTTTTTGTCCTTCTGCACTACCTAGTTGGGCTGGCAGATAGGGCACATAGGTGCAGTAACAAGGGATCTATTAATTTCTCTTAACTGACAATAACTGGTGCCTTTTGTCCCTCTGCACTACCTAGTTGGGCTGGCAGATAGGGCACAGAGGCTCAGCAACATCTGATCTATTAATTTCTTTTAACTGAAAATAACTAGTGCCTTTTATTTTTCTGCACTACTTAGTTTGGCTGGCAGATAAGGCACAGAGGTGCAGTAACAAGGGATCTATTAATTTCTCTTAACTGACAATAACTGGTGCCTTTTGTCCCTCTGCACTACCTAGTTGGGCTGGCAGATAGGGCACAGAGGCTCAGCAACATCTGATCTATTAATTTCTCTTAACTGACAATAACTGGTGCATTTTGTCCTTCTGCACTACTTAGTTTGGCTGGCAGATAAGGCACAGAGGTGCTGTAACATGTGATCTATCAATTTCGCTTAACTGACAAAAACTGGTGCCTTTTATTCCTCTGTAATACCTAGTTTGGCTGGAAAATGGGACACAGAGGTGCAGTAACGTGATGTATTTATTGCTCTTAACTGACAATAAATGGTGCATTTTGTCCTGCTGCACTACTTAGCACTGAAAGCAGCACTGGGGTTTCAAATCTTGGATACCAGCAGCAGTGGTAGCAATATTTACCACTGTGACCATTAACATTTACTTTTTCAGCATTTAACAGACGCTTTTATGCAAAGCGATTTATAGTACTGTGACTGTAAACAGGCTAAGCAATTGAGGGTTAAGGGCCTTGCCCAACAGTGATGGGGCTTGAACCAGTGACCCCAATACAATCCAGTCCAAGTGCCCTCATCAAGCAGATATATACTGTATATACGTGGATGGTCGGGTGCGTGTGTGTCGCTTACCTGGGTGACACACGACACCAGGATGCACTATGGTTACCTTTTCATAATGATGCAGATAGGCACCAGAGGTGCAGTAGCGTATGATCTGTCAATTTCTCTTGACTGACAATGACTGGTGCCTTTTGTCCCTCTGCACTACCTAGTTTGGCTGGAAGATAGGGCACAGAGGCTCAGTTGCATGTGATCTTTCAATCTTTCTCGATTAACAGTCCCTTATGCTTCATGAGTAGGGTCCTACTAAATTCACGGGAAAATGTGCTTAATTTCACAGACCTCATTTTTCAATACTCACAGATTTCACAGATTTTTTAAGGAAAAGTGCCACATTTCACGGCAGTTATTAAATTACACTCATAAACTGAATGATAGAGTAAACGGAAGCAACAATACTCAGCATAGTCTACCTTAATAGTTAAATGTAAACCTAGAACATTCGGCAACGGTGCGAGGCTTTAAGTTGACACGCCCCCCTCTGCATCCACAAAATTGATTGAGAGTTTTTCTAAACTCAGTTACTCGAGTAGCGTTTTTAGCTGCTTTACACTTCAGTATTGTGGACATTTTGACTAATCACTTGCTAACTGTATTGCCGTAGGACTGCTAGGATCGCCCCATAGTGTAAATTAACCAGTAAACGTTAGGAACTTCAATACTATACGAACTCGGTTCCTTGAAGCATTTCTGCAATGCGATTAAAATGATCGCACAATATCACTAGTGTTCCCAAATAAAGACAGATGAAGTAATCTGGCAGCAAAGGGATCTGGAACCCCTGTGGAAGGTCATTAGGTAATCTGATTAGTGGGTAATGACCTTCCTGGTTGCTCTTGTTGAGGGGGACAGAATGTTATGGGGTCTTTTTTGTTCACACTACCAATATGTTCAGCTTTGTTTCAGTCTTAGCAGAAGTTGCTTGCGTTAGCTGGATTGTGTGAATGACATTGTGGTGACCGTAATAGTCCCTCGATACCACAGATGCTATTTAATTAGCCAAAATCAAGCATTTGGCTGGTAAATGCCATTGATTTGAACTTCTGGCGACCATACGGAAAACATTTCTCAAGAACATTCTGTCTTGGGTTTGGTTCTTCAGGCTTCTTAATGGCTTGTTCATTATTCCTCTAATTGTATCCATCCATACCCACACTGAATGCGCAATTGTATTGTAGAATCCATCTGGCAGTTTGATTTAGTTCATTATATAAATAATGAGTTTGCTAACACTAGCTCCAGTGCATTAGTTTGCTATTTAATATTCTAACTATTTGGCCAAAAGTATGTGAACATCTGGACTGTGAGGGTCGCACCAAACTCACTAACTACAATTCTATGAATCTAGCTTTGTGCACAGGGTGCCCAGTCATGCTGAAACAGAAAGATCTTTCCTTATCCTGTGTCAAGAAGTTAAAAGCTGTTTATCTATTTTATGTAAAAAATTGTATACATGCTTGGTTGGTTGGTTAAGGGTTCGAATCTCCACATTATCTGAACAGGGGTTGGCTGAGGCCACACAATAGATGGTCCGTGTCTGGGGTGTGTGTGATAACATTAAACCCACCTCCTTGTTTCTACACTCACTGTCCATTTAATCAGCTCCACTTACCATATAGGAGCATGTTGTAGTTCTACAATTACTGACTGTAGTACATATGTTTCTCTGTATGCTTTGTTAGCCCCCTTTCATGCAGTTCTTCAATGGTCAGGACTAAGACACAGCACACACCTTACTTTCCTTGCTGGACTGAGAATAGTCCACCAACCAAAAATATTCAGCCAACAGCGCCCAGTGGGCAGCATCCTGTGACCACTGATGAAGGTCTAGAAGATGACCAACTCAAACAGCAGCAATAGATGAGTGATCGTCTCTGACTTTAGATCTACAAAGTGGACCAACTAGGTAGGATCTAATCTATCTAATAGAGTGGACACGGTATTTACCAGCACTCGTACCAGCACAACACACACTAACACACCACCACCATGTCAGTGTCACTGCAGTGCTGAGAATGATCCACCACCTAAATAATACCTGCCCTGTGGTGGTCCTGGGAGAGTCCTGACCATTGAAGAACAGGGTGAAAGGGGGCTAACAGAGCATGCAGAGAAACAGATGGACTACAATCAGTAATTGTAGAACTACAAAGTGCTTCTATATGGTAAGTGGAGGTGATAAAATGAACAGTGAGTGTAGAAACAAGGTGGTTTTAATGTTATGGCTGATCGGTATATATGTATATACAGTATATATCCACAAATCCTCAGCGGTGTTATCGGCTGGTCAAACTTGATTGACTATGTCTGAACAGGGGTTGGCTAAGTCTGCATGATGGATTGGTCCATGTCCAGGGTTTGTTATTGCATTGTTCCCAGTGTATCATGAGAAACCGGACCTATATACAGGTCCTTCTCAAAAAATTAGCATATTGTGATAAAGTTCATTATTTTCCATAATGTAATGATAAAAATTAAACTTTCATATATTTTAGATTCATTGCACACCAACTGAAATATTTCAGGTCTTTTATTGTTTTAATACTGATGATTTTGGCATACAGCTCATGAAAACCCAAAATTCCTATCTCAAAAAATTAGCATACCATGAAAAGGTTCTCTAAACGAGCTATTAACCTAATCATCTGAATCAACGAATTAACTCTAAACACCTGCAAAAGATTCCTGAGGCTTTTAAAAACTCCCAGCCTGGTTCATTACTCAAAACTGCAATCATGGGTAAGACTGCCGACCTGACTGCTGTCCAGAAGGCCATCATTGACACCCTCAAGCAAGAGGGTAAGACACAGAAAGAAATTTCTGAACGAATAGGCTGTTCCCAGAGTGCTGTATCAAGGCACCTCAGTGGGAAGTCTGTGGGAAGGAAAAAGTGTGGCAGAAAACGCTGCACAACGAGAAGAGGTGACCGGACCCTGAGGAAGATTGTGGAGAAGGGCCGATTCCAGACCTTGGGGGACCTGCGGAAGCAGTGGACTGAGTCTGGAGTAGAAACATCCAGAGCCACCGTGCACAGGCGTGTGCAGGAAATGGGCTACAGGTGCCGCATTCCCCAGGTCAAGCCACTTTTGAACCAGAAACAGCGGCAGAAGCGCCTGACCTGGGCTACAGAGAAGCAGCACTGGACTGTTGCTCAGTGGTCCAAAGTACTGTTTTCGGAAATCAAGGTGCCAGAGTCTGGAGGAAGACTGGGGAGAAGGAAATGCCAAAATGCCTGAAGTCCAGTGTCAAGTACCCACAGTCAGTGATGGTCTGGGGTGCCATGTCAGCTGCTGGTGTTGGTCCACTGTGTTTTATCAAGGGCAGGGTCAATGCAGCTAGCTATCAGGAGATTTTGGAGCACTTCATGCTTCCATCTGCTGAAAAGCTTTATGGAGATGAAGATTTCATTTTTCAGCACGACCTGGCACCTGCTCACAGTGCCAAAACCACTGGTGAATGGTTTACTGACCATGGTATTACTGTGCTCAATTGGCCTGCCAACTCTCCTGACCTGAACCCCATAGAGAATCTGTGGGATATTGTGAAGAGAAAGTTGAGAGACACAAGACCCAACACTCTGGATGAGCTTAAGGCCGCTATCGAAGCATCCTGGGCCTCCATAACACCTCAGCAGTGCCACAGGCTGATTGCCTCCATGCCCCGCCGCATTGAAGCAGTCATTTCTGCAAAAGGATTCCCGACCAAGTATTGAGTGCATAACTGAACATAATTATTTGAAGGTTGACTTTTTTTGTATTAAAAACACTTTTCTTTTATTGGTCGGATGAAATATGCTAATTTTTTGAGATAGGAATTTTGGGTTTTCATGAGCTGTATGCCAAAATCATCAGTATTAAAACAATAAAAGACCTGAAATATTTCAGTTGGTGTGCAATGAATCTAAAATATATGAAAGTTAAATTTTTATCATTACATTATGGAAAATAATGAACTTTATCACAATATGCTAATTTTTTGAGAAGGACCTGTATACACATATTAGAAATTAGAACCCCCCAAACTCATTGATTAGGAAGAATTCATATTTATGTGGACATTCTGTACATTTGGAGTTGATATATAAATTTGAAACAGAAAGATCTTTTCTTTATCTTGTGTTAAAAAGTTGAAAGCTTTTTATCTATTTTATTTAACTAACTGTATGCACGCTTGGTTGATGCCCACTTGAGTGTCGGCTGGTCGGGTATTTATATACAGACTTGATTGACTGTCTGAACAGGGGTTGGCTAAGTCTGTATTGTGCCCAGAGATTCTGGGGAAAACTGACAAAGCCAGGGTTTAAATAAAACAAACAACAAAAAAATATTAATAAAAGTAATTGTATACACATATTAGCAATAGGTGTTGGTGAAACACCCAAAGTCATTGATTAGGAAGGGTTCATATTTACTCTGCACATGAGCCTCTATCCACCAGTCAGGGTCCTTACACAGCGTTTGAAGACCCCACCCACATATTCCGGTCATCCCTCCCTTCGGGCACTGCCATTTATGCCCGCTAGATGGCGCCCAGTCGGCCTGTGGCAAGGCCGAGTTTCGAACCGAGGATTTCAGCATCTCGGCACTGGTGTGCTAGCGGAATGTCCCGCTGTTTTTCTATTTTTTTTTAATAATATTTAAATATTTAGTGTAGTGTAATAAATGTTGACAATAATAAACTGTAAAATTCTATATTTAATTTAATATTATATATATATATATTTTTTTTTACAATTAAATACACATTTTTCAGTAATGACTTGAGTCAGTAGTAATAAAAAACTGAGGCAAAGCTTTTAATTCCCTGTGTATTATCCTTTAACCCCAGAATTAAACTCTTTTTTGCTGCTTTTCTTTTCCTTCCCTGCATATTTTGCAGCTTCATACCCCAAAGTTCATTTCTAAAACTTAACAGTATGGCACACTCAGCTTTTCCCCATGGCCATGAATCTCTCTGCTAGTTTTACCTGGCAGAAATCGAGCCGTTCTAGTCATCCATCTTTGGGTGTGTTGGATGTTAAATTGAAAAAAAAAAGAAGGTATGGCCCAAGAGAACTGGGTCATATGCACTTTTAAGTTCTGAAGACACAGCTAGCAAAATGAACCTCATCAATCAAGAAGGAGAAGTTCACAGCACTTTGTGAATAAAGCTCACTGCTGCCACGGCCAATTAGAAAAGGGACTGTGTGCTTTTTTTATTCTGTGAACACAAACTATTAGGAAAAAAGCGCTGGGCACAAGGGAATAAAACTTTTTGGGGTTTTGTGGTGGAAACAGTTTTATAGATGCTGAACCTGAGTTTAGTGAGAAAAGGTTTTGTTTTATTGACAAAACCAAGTCAGAATGAGCAAAAACTCCACGTGCAAAATATTAACAAATAGTTTCCTTAATTCCCAAACAATTTATTTATTTATTAGGATTTTAACGTCATGTTTTACACTTTGGTTACATTCATGACAGAAACGCTAGTTCACAAGTTCAATGTTAAACACAGTCATGGACAATTTTGTATCTCCAATTCACCTCACTTGCATGTCTTTGGACTGTGGGAGGAAACCCACACAGACACGGGGAGAACATGCAAACTCCACACAGAGAGGACCCGGACCCTCCCACCTGGGGATTGAACCTAGGACCTTGTCACTGTGAGGTGACAGAGATACTCACAGAGCCACCCTACCACACAATGAAAAAGTTTCATTAATATCAAAGTGGGCGGCACGTCATAGCAAGAAGGTCCCGGGTTCGATCCCCAGGTGGGGCGGTCCGGGTCCTTTCTTTGTGGAGTTTGCATGTTCTCCCCATGTCTGCATGGGTTTCATCTGGGAGCTCCGGTTTCCTCCCACAGTCCAAAAACATGCAGTCAGTTTAATAGGAGACACTGAATTGCCCTATAGGTGAATGGGTGTGTATGTGTGTACTGGCGCCCCATCCAGGGTGTTACTGTGTGCCTTGCACCCATTGAAAAGCTGGGATAGGCTCCAGCACCCCCCGCGACCCTAATTGGATAAGCGGTTAAGAAAGTGAGTGAGTGAGTAAGTGAGTGAGTGATATCAAAGTTGATGTGACACACTGGTGAACATGTGTCTCTCCCAAATGTATTACATGAGAGTTGCAGACATGTAGCAGGCATAAAATTACTCACTCACTCACTCACTCACTTTCTTTACCGCTTATCCAATCAGGGTCGCAGCGGGTGCTGGAGCCTATCCCAGCTTTTCAATGGGCGCAAGGCACACAGTAACACCGTGGACGGAGCGCCAGTCTATCGCAGGGCAGACACACACACATACATACACACATAACCATTATAGGGCAATTCAGTGTCTCCAATTAACCTGACTAAATGTTTTTGGACTGTGGGAGGAAACCGGAGCTCCCGGAGGAAACCCACGCAGACATGGGGAGAACATGCAAACTCCGCACAGAAAGGACCCGGACCGCTCTGCCTGGGGGGCAACAGTGCTACCCACCAAGCCACCATGCATAAAATTAGTTTTTATTTATTTATTTCATTATTATTTATTTCATTATTATTTATTTATTAATGTTTGTTTTAGTGAAAACATTGGAAATCTTTTCTTTGTACTATATCTAGTAAATAGAGGTTGAAAATCAACAAATCACAGATTTTTAACTTTTCTGGAACAAGGGTTTCACAGTGATCCCTTTTTTTAGGCATCATGGTCACTTTGTGGGTAGCACTGTCACCTCATAGCAAGAAGGGCCTGTGTTCGATTTCCAGGTGAACTTGTTTTAGGCCCTTTTTGTGTGAAGTTTGCATGTAATTTGAGATACTAAATTGCCCCTGTGTACTTTGTGATGGACTGGTGATCTGTCCAGGGTGCTTCCTACCTTTAACCCAGTGAACTGGACCCACTGCGACCTTAAATAGAATGCCTTTATTTGTCATACTGTATATACATATACTGATGTACAGTACAACTAAATTCTTACTTCTCATATCCCAACTTGTTTGGAAGCTGGGGTCAGAGCGCAGAGTCAGCCATTGTACGGCACCCCTGGAGACAAGAGGGTTAAGAGCCTTGCTTAAGGGCCTCACGTGAACCCATGATCTGTATGCATATGCATGTTGGTGTCTTCAAACCACCTGATCCTTTGATTTCCTTGTATAAAACCTCAGTGAGAAACTCAGTGAGTATTTCCTTACAGAGACCATGTACAGAAAGCTGACCTAGGTCACATGACTCTTACAGACAGCTCAGCTTGAATTCTGAGTTAAAATGATCCCTCCTGTCTGAGAGGATTTGCATTCGATTGACACATAGCTTGGTGTGTGTCGGTGCTCAGCTTTTGCCCCAGCCTCCAGTGATAAGGCATGAGGAGTGGCAGGTGGTCAGAAAGTGATGATTGGGTGATGAATGAGTGACTGGAAGCGATGAAATCCCATGCGCCCATAATGCTGGCACTGCTGAAAGTGAAACCAATCAGTCACCACCCATTTTTACTAGGTCTTATTCCAGACGTGTAGCCTCCATTCAAAGCAAAAAACATGAACGAAGATTCAAATGATCAAATAAATAAACTATGAAATAAAATAGTAATTAAATAATTTTTACTTAAAATGATCTTACAAATAAGCATTTAAATCTGCAGTACATACATATTTTACATGTAGATACCTCTCAGGTGGAAACACATGCAATAACAAACTATAAAAATATGTATACATATATTTTGTAACACTGTTTGTGACACACATTTTCCATCTCACCATTATACATATAGGAGCACCTGCTCGAACCCTATCCAACCTTTCTCTCTAGGTGTAAAGAAAAAAAAGGAAATCACACCAATAATAAATAAATAAAATAAATACATAAATAAATAAAGCATGGTGGAGGAAGCATGACTTTGAGCTTTGTTACAAAGCTTAATCTAAATCTAATTACAAATAAATAAATAGAAGTGTGGTGGAGGAAGCATGACTGAGCTTTGTTGCAAAGCATAATCTAAATTTAATTACAAATAAATAAATAAAAGCAAGGAGGAAACATCATGACTGAGCTAATTAATTACAAAGCTTAATCTAAATCTAATTACAAATAAATAAATGAAATAATTAATAATAAAGTAATTAATAAATTAACTAATTAATTAATTAATAAAGTAATAAATACATAAATTTATAAATAAATTAACTAATTAATTAATTAATGTAATGAATAAATAAACTAATTAAAGCATGATGGAGGAAGCATCAGGACTTCGGGCTGCTTTATTACAAAGCTTAATCTAAATCTAATTACAAATAAATAAATAAATAAATAATGGTGGGGGAAATATGACTTTGGGCTGCTTTGCTACAAAGCTTGATCTAAATCTAATTAGAAATAAATAAACAAACAAATGTGTATATCAGTAAATAAACAAATAAATAAACAAACAAATGTATATATTAGTAAACAAATAAATAAATAAACAAACACATGTATATATCAGTAAACAAACAAATAAATAAATAAACAAACAAATGTATATATCAGTAAACAAACAAATAATTAAATAAATAAATAAACAAATGTATATATTAGTAAACAAATAAATAAACAAACAAACAAATGTATATATCAGTAAACAAACAAATAAATAAATGGTGGAAGAAACATCATGACTGGGCTGCTTTGCTACAAAGCTTAATCTAAATCTAATTACAAATAAATAAATAAACACACACAAATAAATAAAAGCATGGTGGAGGAAGCATCGTGACTTTGGGCTGCTTTGCTACAAAGCTTAATCTAAATCTAATTACAAATAAATAAATAAACACACACAAATAAATAAAAGCATGGTGGAGGAAGCATCGTGACTTTGGGCTGCTTTGCTACAAAGCTTAATCTAAATCTAATTACAAATAAATAAATAAACACACACAAATAAATAAATTAATTAAAGTATGGTGGAGGAAGCATCATGACTTTGGGCTGCTGTGCTACAAAGCTTAATCTAAATCTAATTACAAATAAATAAACACACAAATAAATAAATAAATTAAAGCATGGTGGAGGAAGCATCATGACTTCGGGCTGCTTTGCTACAAAGCTTAGTTTACTCTAATGCTGCTTAACATAAAGAAAGTGGAAAATTTCAGAACGATCTAAACTTTTACCTCATCTTTGTGCCTCTCACCAGCTTCAGATTAATATTACTGCAGCTGAAAGAAGTCAAACCAGTTATTAAAAATAAGGGTTTGCATATTTCCTCCAGCCTGGATTGCAAATGATTCAGGTGACAAATAATCAAATGAGAAGTAACTGTCTGTTATTATGCCCTGAACTAAGACTAAGCTAAGTTATAATGCACTTTTTAATGAACTTTTAAGGGGGTTCACAAAAAATAATGCAGATAGTAACAAGCTGGTCTTGCTAGTGAATTCAGACTCTACTGTAACTACAGTTCTCAGTGCTAAGGAGTAGCAGAGTAATGCCTCCCTTAAAGTTCTTTTATGTGATACATTGATGCAATTCATGCTGCTGTGTGCCACTAGTGTAAATCTCTATGGGTTTGGAATACACACACACACACACTCACACACACACACACACACACACACACACACACACACAGCATGATGCACTGTAGGGGTAAGCAGCAGTTTGGGGCACACCAACCCCAACACACTGTGTGTGTGTGTGTGTGTGTGTGTGTGTAAAGGCCTGATGCTGCCGTTTCCTCACACATGCCTCCCAGAAGAGGCTTCCCTTACCCACTCACTGTGAGTGAACAAGAAAACATCCCCATCATATATTCAGCAGTGTAATGCAATATCCGAATGAAACTGAACACACACACACACACACACACACACACAGTGGTGTATAGGTCAAACACTACCCACACTGTCTGGAGTCAGAAGGTGTTCAGGGGATAAGCTAATTAAAAAGTAGTAGAGAGTAGCTACTTGTCATCAAGGTGACGTCTTCCAAAAAGTAAATGGTTATTTTAGCAAGTCCATGCCAGGCTTCAGTCTGCAAAGTGCTACAATAGTGTGGCTCTGTAGACACAGAGTGAGTGTGCTTGACTGACCTGCCTGCAGTCCAGAGCTGTCTCCTATTTAAAATTATTTATTTACATTTACATTTTTATCATTTAGTAGACGCTTTTATCCAAAGCGATTTACAGTACTGTGACAGTATATTGTCTAAGTAATTGAGGGTTAAGGCCTTGCTCAAAAGCCCAACAGTGTTAACCTGGCAGTGATGGGGCTGGAACCACTGATCTTTTAATTACTAGTTCAGTATATTAACTGCTAGGCTATGACTGCAATGGACTGTTGAGCAGCTAAAGTTTTGTATCAAGCAATAATTCAAAAGCAAAAATTCCACTTGTGGATAAATAATTACCTAAACATGCATCTGTCTTAAGTTCTTTGAAAATGCTGCAAGCATCTAATCCTAAATTTGTTCATATGTGCTAAATATAATAAATATTAGTACAGTGGTACCTTGAAACTCGACATCAATTGGTTCTGGGAGTGGCGTCGAGTTTAAAAGACGTTGAGTTTCAAGGTATGTTTTCTCATAAGGATGTATGGGAAACCTGTTAATGCGTTCCATGGTCCAGTGGAACTGCATATATTTTAGGCTAATATAAAATAATGGGGTTGTTTTTGACACTTATACACTGAAAATAACACAAATATAGTATAAAAACACTGAAATACAATTGAAAAACAGTTAAATACAATAAAACCTGCTCTTAACCTTTACTCTTTATTGTTTCCTTACGCTTCTTAATCGTGGGGATGCTTGATCTTGGAATACCGTATTCCTTAGCGAGCTCAGTAATTCACATGAGAAGTGGCAAAATAGCTTTTGTGCTGGCTGTGCCATTATTTCCTATGGAGTGTGCCGGTGCACAAAGCTTAACGTGACTTATTGTACTAAACCAACAAACGAGGAATTTTATTAGTGGAGAGAACTTATGAGCAGTAATAATTAAGAGAGGTTTAGTGTTTCTATGTTTTTTTAACAATAAGTGTTTTAGGCTATGACTGCCAAAGCTGCTTCTTACAATTTCTCAGCACCCCGAGCTATAACACAAGTTTAAAAGTGAAACAGGAGGAGAATCCAGCTAATCACAGATACATGTGGAGCTTTCAGAGTGAATTTGATGCTTATTGCACACAAATGCTGATTCGTCTCATATGCGCACTTTGATGACGTTTTACCGCACCACTTAAGCCAAGCGCTGAGCAAAACGGCTGTTCATTGTTAATTTAAAATTAAATAAATACTTTTTTTTTTTAAAGCTGAACGTTTCGCATACTGTTCAGTATGGAAGTATGCGATTTCGGACGCAGCTACACACTCCTTTAACATGTGCTTTCGGAGAGAGGAGCACTCCAGGAGCACAGAGGCTCGAGTGACACTTTGTTAGTTAAATAAAATTTCAAACAATTAACAAATCAAAGATTCTAGTTTTTTATTTTTTTTTTTATTTATGCATTTTATCCCTTTTTCTTCCTTTTTAGCACGTCCAATTGCCCGATTGCGTCATGCTTCCTCTCCACCAATGCCGATCCCTGCTCTCATTGAGGAGAACGAAGCTTACCCACGCCCCCTCCGACACGTGGGCAGCGTGCCGTATGCATCTTATCACCTACACTTTGACGAGTGCAGTGCATCATAGCGTTGTGTACCGAGAGACACACCCTGAGAGCACTCTTTTTCTCATCTCTGTGCAGGCGCCATCAATCAGCCAGCAGAGGTCGTAGCTGCACCAGTCATGGGAGAGAGACCCCATTCGGCTTAGTCCCGCCCATATCTGAACAACAGGCCAGACTGCAGTCGGCAGGCAGAGTTGAGATTCGATACGATGTATTCGAGATCCCAGCTCTGGCTCCAGGGTGCGTTTTTACCTCTGCGCCACCTGAGCGGCCAAAGATTCTTGTTTTAAATGTATTTTACAAACCGTCCCAATATTTCTGAAACGGGTTTTGTAAATAACATTTATCACTGGACCATTTATAGCTTTCTAAAGTTTTCTTTTAAAAATGGCCCACTGAGAACCCACATCAAACTTTATGAGCACTTTCAGATGTTTACTAGGAGCATGGAGATGTAGGAACGGCGGTGTGAAATGGTAAAAGAAAACAAACAGTAGTTACTCATGAGAACTAAAAAGAAAATAAAAGCGTGAGGGATGTTTTAAATCTACCGGAGGAATACGGGCTCCCTGTGGGCTGTGTGCGGTGTTGCTCTTGTGTAGACTGATCTACAGCCCACTTTAGCCCCATAAACATACTCTGAGTGAAAAACAAAGTGCCTTCCCCTGCCATAACAGCAAAACGAGCTTTACCAGCATCGTTTCTACTCCATTACACCAGACTCCTGCAAACACACTCATCAGTTCAACGAGACAAACGCCAGTGCAAACAAATCAGCCATGTTTACTCTGGTCTAAAGTCTTTCTATTTTACTCACACTCGCCGTCTTCTCATTTCGATGCGTTCGGCCCATCGGTCTCTTCTTATTTCTGTGATCTTCTCAGGAAACCATTAGCTAATTATTAGCACAGAGCATTAGCAGGGCGGTAATGGAGCGGGTCTGTTTATGAAACTATTAGCTGTGTGGCTAATCAGAACCGTTGACATCTCTGTGACCTCTTTTACCACATTAATCTGTTAAAAAAAGGCTGAAATAATTTGTTTACTTGTGCGCCTGTGTTACGTGTGACTAAATCATGGCTAACCAGTGCTTGCCATCTGCTAGCATAGATTATCCTCTCGTGTAGCTTTTGTTTTTACTACTTTTCGGTATGCTAGTGTCCTGCATCATGCATAAATAACACACAGATGCCCTATAGTAGCATTTGGAGCTCAATTAAACTATATATTTTTATATTCAGACATCCCAAGTTGCAAAAACTCGTTTCAAGGAGGTACCCCCGGACCTCGACCCCCCAAGCCCCCAAAAAAAGCTAAAAAACCTCTTGCACACACCAAAGTATATGGGTGATAACAGAACTTTTAGGAGTTGCTAACTGAGCTACTAAACTAACTGTTCGCGTCACAAACACATTAATGTGTACTACATAGTGCATTAGATAGTGTGAAAGATAATAGATTTATGTTCCCTACATAGTGCACTAGATTGTATATTAGAAAATAATTTATGTTACTTACTTAGTGCACTAGATAGTGTACTAGATAATAGACTTATGTTTCTTACATAATGCTTTAGGTAGCGTATTAGTTAACGGATTTAGGTTCCCTACATAGTGCACTAAATTGTATATCAGATAACGGATTTATGTTCCCTACATAGTGCACTAGATAGTATTTTAGATATGAATTTATGTTCCCTCCGTAGTGCACTAGATAATGAGTTAGACAATTGGTTTATGTTCCCTACACAGAGCACTAGAAAGTATAACTAGATGATGATTTGTGTTCCTTACATAGTGCACTAGATAGTGTATTACATAATTAATTATGTTCCCTACATAGTGCACTAAATTGTATATCAGATAACGGATTTATGTTCCCTACATAGTGCACTAGACAGTATATTAGACAATTGATTTATGTTCCCTACACAGTGCGCTAGATTGTATATCAGATCATGGATTTAATACGTGATTGGGGAAAAACGTCTGTGTCGCCTGCGTGCGCATTTGTGTGCGCTCTTGGCCGCTCGTTCTAGATTCCGGGAGATTTTATCTGACTTGCGGGCATCAGGGAGCCGCTATGTATATGCGGGAGACTCCCAGAACTTCTGTGAGACTTGGGATGTCTGTATATTGTTTCCTTATGCTTCTTAATCGTGGATATGCTTGATCTTGGGCTACTATATTACGTTCAGTAAAGGTGGAGTTTGAGGTAAACGTAGGGCGTCGAGTTTCAAAAATTTTGAGTTTAGGGTGGTAATGGAGCCGGTCTGTTTATGAAACTATTAGCTGTGTGTCTAATCAGAACTGTTGACATCTCTGTGACCTCTTTTACCACATGAATTTGTTAAAAAAAGGCTGAAATAATTTGTTTACTTGTGCGCCTGTGTTACGCGTGACTAAATCATGGCTAACCAGTGCTTGCCATCTGCTAGCATAGATTATCCTCTCGTGTAGCTTTTGTTTTCACTACTTTTCGGTATGCTAGTATCCTGCATCATGCATAAATAACACACAGATGCCCTATAGTAGCATTTGGAGCTCAATTAAACTCTTAACCTGACGTAGCATAGACTTTTTCTCACATAATTCACCCACAGTTTGCGTTTTTCCATTAGCCCCCATGCGCTATTTTTATTCGGACCTAATCGGACAGTTTAAAGGTAATATCTTTATCAAATGAGATGACAAGGACGAATAAAAGGTTTTACAAGCTAACGCTGATGCGGTCTGTAATGCAGCACATTAGCGAAACGCTAACCCTCCCCGGCGATATCATCAGCGCAGTGTTATTTTGGTTCTGCATAGCAGGAGACAAGGTCGTTATTCAGACAGATTCTCCCGATAATTGAAAATTAGAGACGGAGGGGGGAGGAAACAGGTGACGCTAATCGATTTGAGGCTATGTCAGAAACTAGAGCTGGTGCACAGGGGGTCCGGTTCATTTATGACCAGATGGCCACATCCGTTCATCTGTGTGTGTGTGTGTGTGTGTGTACATAATGTGTCCTATCTTCTTTGTGGTTATATGCTGTAATAAACCATTATCTGCATTTTAGTGTGATATCTTAGATACAGTAAATGGCCAAAAGTATTTGGACACCTGAACATCACATCCATGTCAAGTCAAGTCAAAATTTATTTGTACAGTGGTACCTTGAAACTCAACGTCAATTGGTTCTGGGAGTGGCGTCAAGTTCAAAAGACGTTAAGTTTTAAGGTATTTTTACCCATAAGGATGTATGGGAAACCTGTTAATGCGTTCCATGGTCCCTTGGAACTGCATATATTTTAGGCTAATGTAAAATAATGGGGTTGTTTTTGACACTTATACACTTAAAACAACACAAATTGTTATGATGTGGGAGGAAGGACCCAAGGATGCGGAGGTTTTAACTTAAAAGGGTTTTATTTACAAAATCATAAACGTAATATACAATAAAATAAAGGAATAACAGTAACAAAAAACACTTCGGGGAATCCCGAAGGCAGCCGGTGACGCCAGACTGAAAGAAACAAGGGAAAAAACATAAAAGGGAAAAAGGGAAAGCGCGAGGCGCGAACCCTGGTCGCTCACCTCTAGGCTGGGAGCTTAAGCACGCTGCCACAGCAACGCTGAAAGCAAAACCGCTCCCAGCACTAAAGAGGCGAAGCGACCGGGTTCGCGAGGTGGGAAACCTCGCGCTGTTGGCCGAAGAAGGGGGGATGACACCGCCGGTAGATAAATGGCACGGCGCTCACCAGCAGTTAATGCTGGTCAGCGCCATGCCATCCACCGGGTGCGATTTACTTGCGGATTTATAAAGTTAAAAGCAAAGGCGCTGTCACCAGCCAGGGTGGCTGGGAAGTGGCCGTTTGCTCCTGCGCTCCAGAGGGCGGAACGTGACGCTGTCACCAGCGGTAGCTGGGAGGGGGTCACGTTCCTCTGGGCGCAGTCATGGGGTCTCTAGGTGGCGGCGGCACGGCGGCTCGACGGCTCGGCGGCAGCGGCCCGACAGCGACCTGAGAGCAACCACCAGGCGGCGGCGGCGGCACGACAGCTGCGGCACTCTGGCGGCAGCTTGGCGGCGGCGGCGGCGTGGTGGCGCCCACTAGCGGTGGCCCGGCGGCAGCGGCACGGCGGCGGCGGCACAGTGCGGCGGCACAACCTAAAGATAATAAAAAAAACAATAAACATAAAAGGACACCGCAGTGTCAAACAAACTCAAAGAAAGAAAAAAGAATCAGCCAATATGAGCAGAAGGTGCGACGGCTACAGCTCTGCACCTATCCCTTAAATAAGGGAAGGCACAGGTGTAGCCACTTCGCCCTAACGAGCTGGCCAGGTATTTAAAGGCACAGCTCGTTTCTGCTCTGTAAGGCCTGTGGCATCAGGGAGAGATGGTACATTCCCCTGATGCCACAGAGCCTAACAGTACCCCCTTCTTAAGGAGACCTCTCCTGAGGTCTCCAGCCGGCGGTCCCGTCCCCACCAGTGGCTAAAAGCCACTGGGGGAGTGCCCCCCCAAAAAAATCTTTGGGAGAGGACGGGGTCCTCCGCTGGGTCCAGTAATGGTCGCACCTTACTGTTATGATGTGGGAGGAAGGACCCAAGGATGCGGAGGTTTTAACTTAAAAGGGTTTTATTTACAAAATCATAAACGTAATATACAATAAAATAAAGGAATAACAGTAACAAAAAACACTTCGGGGAATCCCGAAGGCAGCCGGTGACGCCAGACTGAAAGAAACAAGGGAAAAAACATAAAAGGGAAAAAGGGAAAGCGCGAGGCGCGAACCCTGGTCGCTCACCTCTAGGCTGGGAGCTTAAGCACGCTGCCACAGCAACGCTGAAAGCAAAACCGCTCCCAGCACTAAAGAGGCGAAGCGACCGGGTTCGCGAGGTGGGAAACCTCGCGCTGTTGGCCGAAGAAGGGGGGATGACACCGCCGGTAGATAAATGGCACGGCGCTCACCAGCAGTTAATGCTGGTCAGCGCCATGCCATCCACCGGGTGCGATTTACTTGCGGATTTATAAAGTTAAAAGCAAAGGCGCTGTCACCAGCCAGGGTGGCTGGGAAGTGGCCGTTTGCTCCTGCGCTCCAGAGGGCGGAACGTGACGCTGTCACCAGCGGTAGCTGGGAGGGGGTCACGTTCCTCTGGGCGCAGTCATGGGGTCTCTAGGTGGCGGCGGCACGGCGGCTCGACGGCTCGGCGGCAGCGGCCCGACAGCGACCTGAGAGCAACCACCAGGCGGCGGCGGCGGCACGACAGCTGCGGCACTCTGGCGGCAGCTTGGCGGCGGCGGCGGCGTGGTGGCGCCCACTAGCGGTGGCCCGGCGGCAGCGGCACGGCGGCGGCGGCACAGTGCGGCGGCACAACCTAAAGATAATAAAAAAAACAATAAACATAAAAGGACACCGCAGTGTCAAACAAACTCAAAGAAAGAAAAAAGAATCAGCCAATATGAGCAGAAGGTGCGACGGCTACAGCTCTGCACCTATCCCTTAAATAAGGGAAGGCACAGGTGTAGCCACTTCGCCCTAACGAGCTGGCCAGGTATTTAAAGGCACAGCTCGTTTCTGCTCTGTAAGGCCTGTGGCATCAGGGAGAGATGGTACATTCCCCTGATGCCACAGAGCCTAACACAAATATAGTATAAAAAGCACTGAAATACAATTAAAAACAGTTACAATCAATATAAAATACAATAAATCTTGCACTTTACCTTTACTTATTTATTGTTTCCTTATGCTTCTTAATCGTGGAGATGCTTGATCTTGGAATACTGTATTCCGTTCAGTAAAGGCGGAGTTTCAGGTAAACATCGGGTTTAATGGTACAAATTTCTCGATTATGGCGTCAAGTTTCAAAGATTTAACAATGTACCACTGTATAGCACTTTTTACATTATACATTGTCAGACCAAAAACAGACCAAAAACCCTGTTGACAAAGCCAACGGCGACAGTGGCAAAGAGAAACTCCCTTAAAATTACAAGAAAAAGTGGCGCTCAGGTGGTGCAGCGGTAAAATACACTAGCACACCAGAGCTGGGATTTCAAATACATCGTATCGAATCTCAGCTCTGCCATCCGTCTGGGCTGGACGGCTATATGAACAACGTTTGGCTGTTGTTCCAGGGAGGGAATTGGTGCAATTACGACCTCTGCTGGCTGATTGATGGCGTCTGCACAGAGTGGAGGAATAATGCTGATCAGGGTGTGGCTCTCCGTGCACAAGGCTGATCCGCATATGAACTCGCCTTGTGAAGGTGAAAAGATGCACACGTGTCGGAGGGGGCGTGTGTCAGTTTGCTCTCCTCGTTCAGGGTGGGGGTCCTTCATCATTGACCTTCATTTGGAGCATTAGTAGGGTCAGACATTAATGCTAGCAGATTAGGTTTCACAATTTACATTTCTTTTCGTCCCACATGTTAGGGTTGTATGGGGTTACAATGTAAACCACACCAAAATTGGCAAGCCATTTTTCATAGATCATGCATTGTGTACACAGGTATTGCAATAATCAAACACAACAGGCCCTTCCCTGAACTGTTTCTAAGCAGACAATTCTCTGGAATGTCAGTCTTTGTTGTGACAAGGAGATGAATTAGGAACTTGGATGGTGCTTTTATCCAAAGTGACTCACAGCTGTGACAGTATATTGTCTAAGCAATTGAGGGTCAAGGGCCCAATAGTGACAACCTGGCAGTGGTGGGGCTTGAACGAGCAACCTTCTTATTACTGGACAAGTACCTTAACCTCTAAGCTACAACTGCCCATTACACTGGCCCACTTCTGCTGAGACTGGCCGTTAGGACGTCTACATACAGACATGACTGGCTATGTCTGAGGGGATGTTTGGTCAAGGCCCCTCGATGGATTGCCGTCCTGTCCGGGGTATGTTACTGCATTGCGCCCAGTAATTCTGCAGACGCCAGACCCGCCACAACCCTGACCAGCAATTAAAATCCAACCATTATTCATCCACCACCAGTTTTTCCCAGGTTTATCAGACTGCAGATTTCACATCCTGAAATCTGATTGGTTCCAGAGTTTTATAGTAGTGTGCTTTATGTCAGCATAGCCATGGCTCGGCATTGTGCATGCTGATCCTGGGTTTGAATTTCTGCCATGTAAATGTGACTCCTCCCTCAGACATGGCCAGACTAGAGTGGTGCCACTCAGTACTCGACCCCTGTAGTGTAGAAATTTGAGAACTTGACAAGATTGATCACTTTCCATAAAGGTGGAACAATCATTGTTGTTTGAAGACTGAATGTCTGTATGCGTGCACCAATTGCGTGCATCCTTCCTAAACTCTATAATCTATAATTGCTTTATTAAACAACAGAGCCATTTAACTCAGGGGTCATTCAATCATTCCGTTAAGTGGTCAAGTGCCTGTGATTGGGTGACATTGCAAAGCTGAAAGGGTTGAAAAGGATGCCATGCCTTTCTTCCAGAGAACAGGTCAATCCAATCAGCTCCCAGATCCTGGCAGTACGCTGGCTTACGACATTTATTGCCAACTCTTGATTTTATGACCTTTAAATGACTGGGTGTAGGAGCCATAATTTGGTTACAGTGATTTGCTATACTTGCCTGTAATGACGTAACTCCTCGGCACGTCACTACGGCGTGTATGTGTGCCTTATAACCAGACAGGTTAAGATTGATTGTGTCAGGTTAGACGGAGTCCTTTAAAAATCAAGCATTTTAATCTGCAACATATACCAAAACAGAAACAGAAGATCTATACCCACAGTGGAAACATAATCACACGTGGATATCAGTGTCACTTTCTTTTCACCTGCTCTTACTTTACGATACAGGCAGCTGCAAACACAAGGCCCCCCCACATACATATTTATGCCCATATCAGTCAGGAAAGCGTACTCACATGTTGGACGCCAGCATATGTTCAGTCTGCTGGTGTGTAGGAGTTTGCCACATCGCTAGTTCTTTAGTGTTTGTTTTTCTGCATCGCAGTTCAAGACAGATGATGTGTGTGTATGGTAAATGATTCTAAACATAGTGAGCTGATAATTTGGTGTAGTGTGCCTTTACAGTGGTAAAAAGCACAATTCTCTTACCGTTTTTTCATTTTGTATGCTGTTTTTTTTCTGACGGGGTGCCTTTTTTTCTCATTCTGTCAGACAGCTAAATTAATTTAATTAGGTTATAGCACCTAAAATCACAAAAGTAGTGGTATATTGGTTGTGCACTAATAAGGCAAATAATTTAGTAAGGTAGCTGGTGGATGTTAGACACCTTGAACTCCTCCACCTTCCACTTGAGGATGCGCCACAGGTGCTCAATTGGGTTTAGTCCATCACCTTTACCTTCAGCTTCCTCAGCAAGGCAGTTGTCATCTTGGAGGTTGTGTTTGGGGTCGTTATCCTGTTGGAAAACTGCCATGAGGCCCAGTTTTCGAAGGGAGGGGATCATGCTCTGTTTCAGAATGTCACAGTACATGTTGGAATTCATGTTTCCCTCAATGAACCGCAGCTCCCCAGTCCCAGCAACACTCATGCAGCCCAAGACCATGATGCTACCACCACCATGCTTGACTGTAGGCAAGATACAGTTGTCTTGGTACTTCTCACCAGGGTGCCGCCACACATGCTGGACACCATCTGAGCCAAACAAGTTTATCTTGGTCTCGTCAGACCACAGGGCATTCCAGTAATCCATGTTCTTGGACTGCTTGTTTTCTGCAAACTGTTTGCTGGCTTTCTTGTGCGTCAGCTTCCTTCTGGGATGATGACCATGCATACTGAGTTGATGCAGTGAGCGGCGTATGGTCTGAGCACTGACAGGCTGACCTCCCACATCTTCAACCTCTGCAGCAATGCTGGCAGCACTCATGTGTCTATTTTTTAAAGCCAACCTCTGGATATGACGCCGAACACGTGGACTCAACTTCTTTGGTCGACCCTGGCGAAGCCTGTTCCGAGTGGAACCTGTCCTGGAAAACCGCTGTATGACCTTGGCCACCATGCTGTAGCTCAGCTTCAGGGTGTTAGCAATCTTCTTATAGCCCAGGCCATCTTTGTGGAGAGCAACAATTCTATTTCTCACATCCTCAGAGAGTTCTTTGCCATGAGGTGCCATGTTGAATATCCAGTGGCCAGTATGAGAGAATTGTACCCAAAACACCAAATTTAACAGCCCTGCTCCCCATTCACACCTGGGACCTTGACACATGACACCAGGGAGGGACGACGACACATTTGGGCACAATTTGGACATGTTCACTGTGGGGTGTACTCACTTATGTTGCCAGCTATTTAGACATTAATGGCTGTGTGTTGAGTTATTTTCAGAAGACAGTAAATCTACACTGCTATACAAGCTGTACACTGACTACTCTAAGTTATATCCAAGTTTCATGTCTATAGTGTTGTCCCATGAAAAGATATAATGAAATATTTGCAGAAATGTGAGGGGTGTACTCACTTTTGTGATACACTGTATATATATTGTGTGGCCTAGTGGTTAGAGCTTTGGGCTATCAATAAAAAGTTTGAGAGTTCGAATCTTAGCTCTGCAATTCAGCCTCTGTTGGACCAAGGCCCTCAACTCAACTTAAAGGAAGAACAATAAGAAAGAACAAATATATACAGATGTGTGTGTAGAGTGTTGCTCTATGTGGCTCTCTCTGTGCTCCCCCAGTAGATGGGACAGTTAGCCCGGTCACTTACCATATAGAGTGTAGTCCATCTGTTTCTCTACATGCTTTGTTAGCCCCCTTTCATGCTGTTCTTCAATGGTCAGGACTCTACCAGGACCACTACAGAGCAGGTATTATTTGGGTGGTGGGTCATTCTCAGCACTGCAGTGACAATACATGGTGGTGGTGTGTTAGTGTGTGTTGTGCTGGTATGAGTGTATCAGACACAGCAGCACTGCTGGAGTTTTTAAATACCGTGTCCACTCCCTGTCCACTCTATTAGACACTCCTGCCTAGTTGATCCACCTTGTAGATGTAAAGTCAGAGATGATCGCTCATCTATTGCTGCTGTTTGAGTTGGTCATCTTTGGGAGCACAAGCAGAGTGAATTTATTCTGCGAATAGAACTGCTTCAACTTAGAAAAGTTAGCTATCCAATGACCGCAAGATAAACCCCTGGCCTGTGAGTGTAATCTTTAGTATCTACCTTCATGAAGTGGCATGGAGTACCTCACCTGGAACACTTATTGACGACCGCTTAAGGGTTCGTCTTTTCGCCATGCCCGAAACTAGCTGACAAACAAATGCTTCGTCTGGCAGCCGAGATGCTAAAAAACGTAGCCAAGCCATTAACCGGCTCCTTATTGCGCACACACATTCCCTCATCCGCTGCTGCTGTACGCACTCACACGTTTCCACTCTTCGGCAAACCTGCACTCTCTGCTTTTTTAATTGGCCCTCATTAAAAGCCAAACTGCTGCTGTTGCTCCACTTTTCTGAAAAGTCTCAACCAACGGTAATTAATGGAGGCATCTGTGAGAAAGCGAGCAATTAGCGGGAGTTGACAGCCGAGGAGAGGATCTGTGAGGCAGCTTTGATGACTCGGCTCTTCGGACGCGGCCTGTTTGTTTAGCCTCCAGGGCTCCGAAGGGACGGCCGTGTTTGATTTAATGCTACTAAAAGGCAGGGTTACAGTGTGCAGCCTTTCTGCATCCAATATTGATAAAAATATAGCGAAGACAAGGATCAATTTATCCAGCTGTCAACACAGCTGCGTGCAAGTAAGAGATTTTGGAAAGAGAAAGACTTTTACTGTCACCTTTACTGTAGTCTCAAGTCTCTCTTATTTGTCTGGCAAATTCCCAAATACCTTCACCAAGAGTAGAAGACATCAGTTTTCTATCTTCTTATTATGCTGTTTGAGTGAGTCTTCTTCTGCAGCCATGCCTTTGTAATGGTTTTGGACGCCCCTGGAAACGATGTCGTCTTGAAGGCAGCATACGTTGCTCTAATGTACTTTTCTGCATTAATGCTGCATCACAGAAGTGTAAATGACCTTTGCCAAGGGTACTGACACAGCCCCATACCATGACAGACCCTGGCTTTTGGACTTGTTGCTCATAACAACACATATGGATGGTCCTTTTTGTTTAAAATGCTGATTCGTCTGACCACAGTACATGTTTCCACTGTGTGATGGTCCATCTGAGATGCCTCTGAGCTCAGAGATCCTGCTGACACTTCTTTTTTTTTTTGCACGGTAAAGTTTTAAGTGCCATTTGTGCATGTGACTCTGTATTGTAGTGCTTGACAAAGGTTTGCCACAGTAATTTCTTACCCATGTGGCTATATCAGCTATTTATGAATGGCGGTTCTTGATACAGTGGTGTCTAAGGGATTCCTCCATATTTCTTGAATCATGTAATAATATTATGGACTGTAGAGGGTAAAATATACTAATTCCTTCAAATTTTTGCATTTGTCAACAAACTGGAGATCCTCTGGCCATCTTTGCTCCTCAAAGACTCAGACTTTCATGGATACTGCTTTTTAACCTTATTAACAGCCCTAAATTGACCCTGTCTCAACTTTTTCTGATTTGGTTGTACCTGGTTTGGTCTGAAGGAACTTCATTGGCCTACACAGTGCCCTGACCTTATTTAAATTTTCAGCATTTAGTGGATGCTTTTATCCAAATCGACTTACAATTCTGACCAAGAACAGTTTGAGCGATTAAGGGTTGAGGGCCTTGCTCAGGGGCCCAACAGTGGCAACCTGGCAGTAGTGCGGCTTGAATCTGCAACCTTCTGATTACTAGTCCAGTACCTTAACCGCTGTGTTATCTCAGTAACCAATGAGCCACCACCTCAACTCCAGTGAACACACCTTGGATGAATTCAAAGTAAATCGACCCCCTCGTATGTGAATCTCATGCACCCATTTCTATTTTCCCTTACAGGTGAGCCTGCACTGGTCAGAGAAAACAACTGCCTGAACGCTGCCAAGGCTTGCAACCTGAACGACACATGTAAGAAATACCGCTCTGCCTACATCAGCCCGTGCACGAGCCGGGTCTCCACGGCAGAGGTATGCAACAAGCGCAAGTGCCACAAGGCCCTGCGCCAGTTCTTCGATAAGGTCCCGGCGAGGCACAGCTACGGCATGCTGTACTGCTCCTGCCCACCGGGAGACCAGATGGCCTGCTCTGAACGCCGCAGACAGACCATAGTGCCCACCTGCTCTTATGAGGAAAAGGATAAACCCAACTGCCTGGAACTGCAACACTCCTGCAAGAGTAACTACATCTGCAGGTACCCACTGCACAACTTGTACCATTATAGAACCCTGTTTTGCCATACCTGTCTGGATAGCATTGTTTTAGCTTGATATATGTACAGTATTTAGAAACAGTTAGACATACTCTATATGGCCACCTTCATGAGCTTGTTGTACATCTCATTTCAATTCTAGATGTATAGATGGATGGATTGAGGGATCAGATAGATAGACAGATAGACAGACAGACAGACAGACTGATCAATTGATGGATCAGCTAGATAGATAGATAGATAGATAGATAGATAGATAGATAGATAGATAGATAGATAGATAGATAGATAGATAGATGATAGATAGATAGATTCAGATAGATACATAGACAGGCGTATAGACAGACAGACTTATAAATTGATGGATCAGATAGACAGACAGACAGACAGACATATAGATTGCTGGATTCAGATAGATACATAGACAGACATACAGACTGATAGACTGATGGATTGATGGATCAGATAGATAGATAGATAGATAGATAGATAGATAGATAGATAGATAGATAGATAGATAGATAGATAGATAGATAGATAGATAGATAGATAGATAGATAGGTAGGCCTACCAACACTACTGCAGTCTAATAATTCTGCAGATGGTAGAGACAGAATTTGGCATAACCAGCATAAATAAATGGAACAAGTCTGACCTTCTTAATATTATGTTGGTCCCCCTTTTGCTGCCAAAACAGCCCTGGAACTGTGATGCACTGTGTATTCTGACACCTTTCTGTCAGAACCAGCATTAACTTCTTTAGGAGTTTGAGCTACAGTAGCTCATCTGTTGGATAGGACCACACGGGCCAGCCTTCGCTCCCCACGTGCATCAATGAGTCTTGGCTGCTCATGACCCTGTCGCCGGTTTACCACTGTTCCTTCCTTGGACCACTTTTAATAGATACTGACCACTGCAGACCGGGAACACCCCACAAGAGCTGCAGTTTTGGAGATGCTCTGACCCAGTCGTCTAGCCATCACAATTTGGCCCTTGTCAAACTCACTCAAATCCTTACGTTTGCCCATTTTTCCTGCTTCTAACATCAACTTTGAGGATGAAATGTTCACTTGCTGCCTAATATATCCCACCCACTAACAGGTGTCGTGATGAAGAGATAATCAGTGTTATTCACTTCACCTGTCAGTGGTGATAATGTTATGCCAAGTCAGTGTAGGTAGTTTAAAGTAGATTGCTTTGACATCACAAGATCTCCTGTATGGTTATAGCCTTTTGATTTTACCGTCCCATCATATGTGATTATTATTACTCTTCTCAATCAAATGCAATAGGATGCCCCTCTAAGTTCACTAAGACACTCTTGTGGGCCCCAAAAACCCCTATGATAAAATGGATAAAGGGTTCAAACACTTTATGGAACTCCAGCCTTGAAGAACTGAGGCTGTTCTGAGAGCACCGTCCAACCCAGAATCAGTGTCGTGTTTCTAATAAAGTGATACTCCATGGCAACAACTATTTATCGCAGCGTGGCAGTGTAAAGCAGAGGCTTTAGGGGTGCTAACAAACATTTCACCCACTCGAGAGGACTGCGCTTTCCATGCTCATCGCATCTGTGATTACACATGATCACCAGCGGCGACAGACAGCATTAAATCTGCATTTGCATTTCTGCTGGGAAATAAAGTGCATATTACCCCGAAACACAGAAACCTACCCGGTTAAGACAATTAAGCCGATTATCCAAGTGTAGCAATAAAGCAGGAGTAACAAATCCAGTTTGTTCACCCTGAAGTGATGTAAGTGGCTTGTTAAGGATTGATTAAGGTGCTGTGAAGGTGTTGCAGAAGTATTGCATGTGTCAGGGATGGAAAAAAATAAGACAACAACAAGAGACAGAAAAATAATCATCCTTCCAATGCCATGGAAGGCCTTGGAATTAAAGCCTTTAAGGCTTGTTTAATTAAAGCCTTATAATAGACACAATATCTCCAAAAGTATGTAGACAACTCTCTTAATTTTGGGGTTTAAATGTTTCAGCCACATCATTTGCTAAAGAAATAAAACACATTTTTGTATGAGTGAGCCCTGGTGCCTGAAAGGTGGTCCATAAATCCATCATTTGCTGTTTTTTCTGTGTAGGAACCTGCCTAGAACCCTGGTTCTCAGTGCAAAAGGGGCAACTCCAGATTGACACTCATGGTTTTAGAATGATATGTAAAACAAGCTCATCTTCAGATACACATATTTTTGACCATATAGTGTAGAACACTTGAGCTAACTATAAGAATATACACCGACCAGGCATAACATTATGAGCACTGACAGGAAAAAGTGAATAACACTGATTATCTCTTCATCATGGCACCTGTTAGTGGATGGGATATATTAGGCAGCAAGTGAACATTTTATCCTCAAAGTTGATGTGTTAGAAGCAGGAAAAATGAACAAGCGTAAGGATTTGAGCGAGTTTGACAAGGGCCAAATTGTGATGGCTAGACGACTGGGTTACAGCATCTCCAAAACTGCAGCTTTTGTGGGGTGTTCCCGGTCTGCAGTGGTCAGTATCTATCAAAAGTAGTCCAAGGGAGGAACAGTGGTAAACCGGCGACAGGGTCATGAGCGAAGGCTGGCCTGTGTGGTCCAATCCAACAGACGAGCTACTGTAGCTCAAACTGCTGAAGAAGCTAATGCTGGTTCTGATAGAAAGTTATCAGAATACACAGTGCATCACAGTTTGTTGAGTATGGGGCTGCATAGCCACAGACCAGTCAGAGCGCCCATGCTGACACATGTCCACCACTGAAAGAGCCAACAATGGGCACATGAGGATCGGAACTGGACCATGGAGCAATGGAAGAAGGTGGCCTGGTCTGATGAATCACGTTGGACAATGTTCTGCTAGGAAACCTTGGGTCCTGCCATCCATGTGGATGTTACTTTGACACGTACCATCTACCTAAGCATTGTTGCAGACCATGTACATCCTTTTATGGAAACGGTATCCCCTGATGGCTGCGGGTACGACGGATCAGGACTGTTTTGGAAGCAAAAGGGGGACCAACACAATATTAGGGAGGTGGTCATAATGTTATGCCTGATCGGAGTATAAACCCCTGCTTCTAATTCTTCTTTGTTCTACAAGATCAGCAACAAACTTTAGTCCAGCTTTAAGGTGCTAATTTTTAAGCAGTGTTTTTTAATGTGAGGCAAGGAAGATTGCTTGACTGTAGACAGTGTCACCCATGTTCCAGCACCTTCTAAATCCTGGACTTGGATTACTTTTGGCAGCATGGTAGTGAACATGAGTACAAACTAGTCCTGTTTATATTAGTTCATGTTCATGTTTTACCACCTCTGTCCTGATCAGGCTTGCGACAGATCCGCTTTTCGCAGCATGGACCACATTGGTAGTGGGCTAGCGTAATCAACTTGCCTCCTGACCGCAATATCTTTAGTCTTCTCTTCATTTTTTTGCACTCACTCTCTTTCTCTCTTAACTTTAATGTTTTCCCCCAGACAGTCAGACGGAAGATTCAGCAGGAGGTCCGATGCGTAGTTGTATTTTGTCTAGATGGATTGACACCTTTATACTCCCGATAGTCCCCTGCCATAAGCTGAGACCAACAGTACCACATAAATTCCCTTTCACCTTGTATACGCTTAGCACCAAAAGCACGACTGGGATTTCCAGAGTGTGTGCGTGTCAGGAGTGGGACCGTACGTCTACATGACAGCACAGAAGGGTGACAGAAATGATCAAGTGGGAGTGCAGTACAGAATGCAGTGTTTTCACACAGGTGTACAACATGAAAACCCTGTGCCCTGTGACACCTGAAAACACAAGAAACGACAGGAATACACTCAGATGTTAAATTTGGGTGATTCCACGTTCAATATACTATATAATGTGTACTGACACTATAACTAGTGCACTACTTAGTACATAATACTTAGTAGTGTGGCTACTTAATGCTTAACAAAGAAAAACAGCATTACTTGTCATTGATAATGTCAATAATAATAAATAAATAATACATAATTGTTCAATAACTTGCTAGGGCGGCACGGTGGCTTGGTGGGTAGCACTGTCGCCTCACAGTAAGAAGGTCCTGGGTTCGATTCCTAGGTGGAGCGGTCTGGGTCCTTTCTGTGTAGAGTTTGCATGTTCTCCCTCTGTCTGCGTGGGTTTCCTCCCACAATCCAAAGACATGCAAGTGAGGTGAACTGGAGATACAAAATTGTCCATGATTGTGCTTCAGATTGAAGACATGAACTTAATCAATAAATCAATCAATCAATAACTTGATTAGGAAGGTGTCTGGGGCCGAAAAAGTAGAAATTTCCTTTAAAAAAGTAGAATAAATGTACAGTATGTAGACGCCCGTCCAGCCAACAGCGCCGCTGTCTGCTATGGATTTGAACCCTGTATCCCTGCAGTAGTAGGCTAGTGCAATTCATCTAAAACCATCTTTGTTTAGATAATTATATAAAAAGCATTGTGTGTAAATGTGAATTATACATTTGTCCTATATATTCAACAATAAAAGGGGTTGAACACTTGTTTTCCCCTACCAGAGGTTCAATTTGCTAAGATTAGCAACAGCACTGGAGATATGTTATGTATTAATCTAGCTTTATATTTTACAGATAAATTAGAGAATAGAATAGAATAGAATGCCTTTATTTGTCATATATACATATACACATGTACAGTACAATGAAATTCATTATTTCCACACATCCCAGCTTGTTTGGAAGCTGGTGTCAGAGCATAGGGTCAGTCACTGTATGGTGCCTTTTGAGCCGAGAGGGTTAGGTGCCTTGCTCAAGGGCCCAACAGTGGCAGTATGGCAAAGCCGGGATCCAAACTCAATTTTTTAATTGACAGCCCAAGTCTCTATGCACTAGGGAACCACTGGCCATGTAATGACCTGTTACGAGAGAATAAAGTGAAATCAAGTTGGCATAAATATTTTATTGAAGTATAAATACCCCCTAAAGGATGGCCGAAACAGCCTAGCCATGTGGAGGTGCACTTCTCTCTCATTGCTGGTCCCAAGCCCAGATAAAATAGGAGAGTTGCATCAGAAAGGTTTGAGGTCTGTTATATGTACTTACAGTACAGGAAAGAAATATTCTATTTAATTATTTTAAAATAGTGATTTTTTTTTTTACTTCTTTGAACAGTTCGGTGGTTAAACAGTAACCATAACACACAGAAATAAGACACACATTTTAAGCGGGGCAGTTATCCTACCTGATACATTTGTTTGTGTTTCAGGTCTCGTCTGGCGGATTTCTTCGCTAACTGTCAGCCTGAGCCGCGCTCTCTGTCTGGCTGTCTGAAAGAAAATTATGCTAATTGCCTCTTGTCCTATTCAGGCCTCATTGGTAAGTGTACTTTCAGAACTTGCTGTCTCTGTCTCTGATCTCTGACTGTCTGATTACTGAATAAATAGTGGTTTAACTGAGGCTGGATGAGTCGTTGCTACAGAATGAGAGGGTTTTAATGGTCCGGGTCATTTTCAAAGGACCATAGTGGAAAATCGAAGCATAGCTTTTTACAGTTGAGGTAAAAAATATAGTATAATTGTTTGGGCAGTCTTGGGATTTCATTGATAGTAAATTGTAAGTTTAAAAAAAAAAAAAAGACAAAATCTGCTGGGTCAAAAATATCAGTACAACAGCAAGCTCAATATTTGAAGGTTTGGCTGGATCAGGTTTTTTTTTTTATTAATTAATTAGTTAATTTATTTATTTATTACACATGATTCCATTCTCAATACAATCCACATATTTTTCTTTTTTTCTCTTTATTTTTTAAACGATTTTTGAATTTTCCAATTTTTTCCCAATCCAATATTTCCCCCAATTCTGACCCAACAGAAGTGTAGTTGCCGGCGACTTCTTTTCACTCTCTATAGTCAAGAGTTTTACAATATCATATAAAGAGAGACACGTTGTGCACTTCCGTGGATCCCCCACTCCTTGTGCAGGTGCCTCAACTGACCAGCAGAGTTCACGTCTTGTCATCAATCTCCCCTCCCCTACAAATTCCCCTACACACAGCCATTTTCATGTATGTGTGTATTATTTGGGTGTTGGATCATTCTCAGCACTGCAGTGACACTGACATAATGGTGGTGTGTTAGTGTGTGTTGTGCTGGTATGAGTGGATCAGACACAGCAACGCTGCTGGATTTTTCAAATACCGTGTCCACTCACTGTCCGCTCTATTAGACACTCCTACCTAGTTGGTACACCTTGTAGATGTAAAGTCAGAGACGATCGCTCATCTATTGCTGCTGTTTGAGTTGGTCATCTTCTAGACCTTCATCAGTGGTCACAAAACGCTGCCTACAGGGCGCTGTTGGCTGGATATTTTTGGTTGGTGGACTATTCTCAATCCAGCAGTGACAGTGAGGTGTTTAAAAACTCCATCAGCGCTGCTGTGTCTTATTCACTCATACCAGCACAACACACACTAACACACCACCACCATGTCAGTGTCACTGCAGTGCTGAGAATGATCCACCACCTAAATAATACCTGCTCTGTAGCGGTCCTGTGGGGGTCCTGACCATTGAAGAACAGCATGAAAGGGGGCTAACAAAGCATGCAGAGAAACAGATGGACTACAGTCAGTAAATGTAGAACTACAAAGTGCTTCTATATAGTAAGTGAAGCCAATAAAATGGACAGTAAGTGTAGAAACAATGAGGTGGTTTTAATGTTATGGCTGATCAGTGTATATATAACAGCAACAGTACTGGAGATACATGATGTATTAACCTAGCTTTTGTATTTTACAGGTACGATAATGACCTCGAACTACCTGCGCTCCCCTAAAATAAGCGTGTCACCCTTTTGCGACTGCAGCAACAGCGGCAACAGCCAGGAGGAGTGTGAAAGATTCACTGTATTCTTCACCGATAATTCCTGTCTGCGTGAGTAACACCAATTTCTTTATGTCAAGTGCTTTATAAACACACCCGACCCCCAACCCCCCATTCTTAACACTGAATGCTGAGACTTGCTTTTGTATTTCTTCCAATGTGCTTTATTATGCTCAGGAGCTAGTAAATAAGCAATAATCAGAAATTGTGGGGAGCACATGGAAAACTGACCAGCCTTAGACATGTCCTGTACATGTCCCTTCCTACAGTATGTGTGAGGAACCAGGAGCGGTTTGTTCCCCGCTATGCTAGCTAGATCTGTTGAAGTACGCTTAGCTTTGTGTTGTTTTCGAACTTCTTTTCTGATCTGACACCCATCATCCCTCGCTGTTTGTGAGGTCATGGCAGCATGAACATACCCACCTCCTTCCTACACACACTGCTCTCTTATGGACACTGGGTCTTGTAAAAGTCCATAGTAGGGCATAACAATGGACAGCTCTCTCTTCAGCTCTCGCTTGTTTCCTCTCTCTCGTGTCTCATTAGCCGAGCTCAGGGTTAAAAAGCACTGACAGGTGTTGGTGATCCTTGTACAGGCCGACAGTATTAGAGAGGTACTTTGTGGCCCGCAGGCCTCCGTCTGATCTGTCAGTTTCTGCAGCTATAACCAAGACAGAAAAACAGCAGGAGATCAGCATTGTTTTAATACAGTATAAAGAATAATAACAACATTCCCTGACTTTTCTGTAGAGTTTGTGGAATACATGTTAAATTAATCTTTAATTGAACTGACTTATTCTACTTGTACTATTTCTAATTTAGTGTTTCAGCTTTTATGTTGTCCCATTCTTCCTGCAAACACGTCGCATTTTTTGTTTCAAAATTCTCCACACATTCTCTATTGGGGACAGGTCAGGACAGCAGGCAGGCCAGTCAAGTACCCATACTCTCTTCTTCCACAGCCATGCCTTTGTAATGTGTGCAGCATGTGGTCTTGCATTATCTTGTTAAAAAATGCTGGACATCCCTGGAAAAGATGACGTCTTGAAGGCAGCACATGTTGCTCTAAGATCTCAATGTACTTTCTGCACAGAAGTGTAAATGACCTTTGCCAAGGTCACTGACACCGCCCCATACCATGACAGACCCTGGCTTTTGGACTTGTTGCTGATAACAGTCTGGATGGTCCTTTTTCGTCTTTGGTCTGGAGCACACGCCGTCCATTTTTTTTCCAAAAAAAGACCTGGAATGCTGATTCATCTGAACACAATACACATTTCCACTGTGTGATGGTCCATCCTAGATGCATCCGAGCCCAGAGAAGTCGACCCAGCTTCTGGACATGGTTAACATAAGGCTTCTTTTTTGCACAGTAAAGTTTTAAGTGGTATTTGTGCATGTAACTCTGTATTGTAGTGCTTGACAAAAGTTTGCCAAAGTAATCCCTCACCCATGTGATTATATCAGCTATTGTTGAGTGGCGGATCTTGATGCAGTGCCGTCTGAGGGATCGAAGATCACAAGCATTCAGCTTAAGCTTGCGCCCTTGGCTTCCTGATTCCTTGAATGGTTTAATGATATTATGCACTGTAGAGGGAGAAATATCTTTTTTTGAGGTTCATTGTTTTTAAACATTTCAATAATTTTCTTACACATTTGTTGACAAACTGGAGATCATCTGATCATCTTTGCTCATCAAAGACTCAGCCTTTCCTGGATGCTGCTTTTGTACCAAACCATGATTACAATCACCTGTTTAGAATCACATCATTATTTAGTTTTTTCACCTCACTACCAGCCCCAAATTGCCCCCGTCCCAACTTTAATGTGTTTTAGGCCTGAAATGCAGGAATGGAGGTATATTAACAAATGAAATAAAGTTGAGCAGATAAAACATGAAATATCTCAGGTTCATCCTGTCTGCAATCAAATAAAAGTCAAAGTAAATGTAAGGAACACTGCAGTTTTATTTGCATTTTCCATACTGTCCCAACTTTTTTGATTTGGGGTTGTAGAACTATATTAATATTTAGTGATATTTTGAAGGTTATTAGATCTACTATGATCCAGTCCCAGCCAGATATGCCTCTAGGCAGCCAACACTTTCCATCATGGCACATGAAAAACATTAATATTAAGTTTTCCTTGGAAATATGTGGGCACAAAAGTAAAACCGGAGCTCAGCTGATCAGAAATGACTTAAAACATGCCAATAAACACACTGAGGATACACCACTAATGTTTCCTGGTTTCGTATCTAAGCTGGAAATGCAGAAAGACACAGATAGCCAGATAGTGTGATCAAGCTAAAATAAACACTATGCTAATGATTAACCCACTATAATATGTGATTTAGTGATTGATGCTCACAGATGCTGCACAGTTTCAATGCTACATGATACAATCATCAGTGATTAATTGCTGCATGATTCAATATTTATCTTTGCTCTATTTATTCAGCTGAAGGTTTCAGTTGTGATGTTTAGACTTGACCGTATGTACGAGTAATTTCAGGGTGGACAGGGCTCTGCATGAATAATACTTAATAGGAGCTAATAAATAAGGCTAAATGATACAAAATGCACAAACAATCCCTCAGAACATGAACACGGATTTCATTTTTTGTTCCCCCCCAGGCATATAAAATCAATCTTATGCTTCCAACTTTGGGCCAACATTGTACTGAAGGCTCATTACTGTTCCATCATGACTGTGGCCATTGGCACAAAGCAAGGTTAATAAGGCATGGTTTGATGAGTTAGAATTCCAGGCAGTGCTGTCCACTTGGCCAAGCATCCAAACAGACACAATTGGCTGTGCCTTAGGGTGAGGGGTTAAATGGGCTTCATTCTACTGTACAACTAGACTCTATTAATACCAACTGTACTATTAAAACTGTGTGTTGTGCTTGTGTTGGTGCAGGAAATGCCATTCAGGCGTTTGGTAACGGGACGGATGTGAGTGTTTGGCAGTCGGTGCCTCCAGTACCCAGCACCACCACCATGATTACTCCATCACAAGGAAGAAAAGGCCAAGAAAGATCACCAAACTCCCTAGAGCCGGGCCACCTGAACCCTGAGGATAACTCATTATACCAGTTCTGTGGAAACCTGCAGGTCAGTTACTTTCATACTTAAAAATAATGTTACAGGTATATTATTATATGGTTGCTCATTATATGATCAACCGGCTGTCCTGAAACTTGTTAATAACACAGTTGTCATCTAGCTAATATCAAATCAAAATAAAGTAATAGTATAGATATCTTATGTATGCTAGGTATGGTCAAATTCAGTCTCAGACTACTTTTTATAGTCTCTGATCAATCATTTTGACTTCAAGAGTCCAAGAGAGGCCATATACTGTCATTTCAGCTATATACAAGTACATATTGACCAGGTGCAACACAGAACACATGCAAAACAATGCAATATAGAAAAAAAACTGAAAATAAACAGTTCAATATATTTAAATTAAAAAAAATTAAGGGGGACGGGACCAAAGACAAAAGCAGTGTTGGTCAGTACATGGTACTGAGTAAATGATAAGTGATAATTCTCCCCATCAAAAAATAAAATAAAATACAAAAAATAAATTAAAGTATAAATAAAAAAACTAATAATAACAACAATAATAATAATTATAATATTAATAATAATAATAATAATAACAATAATGATAATAATAATAATAATAACAACAACAACAACAACAACAATAATAACAATACTAATAATGATATTAATAATAATAATATTAACAATAATAATGATGATAATAATAATAATGATAACAACAATAACAATAATAATAATGATAATAATAATAATAATAATAACTAATAATGATAATAATAATAATAATAATAACTATAATAGTAACTAATAATGATGATGATAATAATAATAATAATAATAATAATAATAATAATTATTATTATTATTATTATTATTATTAAAATAATTTACTCTAACCTGTCTTACTTTTTGACCCAAATTCTTTCTCAACAAGGTGTACATACACAATATGGCCAAAAGTATTTGGACAAATGGTATGACCTCATGACCACTGATCTGTTTATATTATTTATTGACATTTTGGTGAAATTACCATGTCTAAAAAAAAACAGCAGTAACGTTAGCTCACCACCGTACAGCATTATAGCATTTTCATTTCCTAATAATGATAAACGATCCGACGCTTTGAAACATTACAGCATTTGTTTTCATTTATTTCATCCATGAAGCACAAAGCGTGGGGTCGGGACCTCTTTTCGGGAATGGAATCATAAATTATAAATACCTTTTGTAGCGCATCAGGCATCGCTTTATCATTTCGGACTTTGGCTCCTTCGCTTCCTGCCAGACTCGGCTCCTACCATTTATTATTCTGTACTCAGAGCTGCTGTAAAGCACCGGTGCTCACACGGTCATGTTAAATACACACGAGGACGATGCCAGCTGAATGCTGTGCCAACGAAAGAGCTTTCTTATCTGCATAAGGCTCATCTCCTCTACAGCTCATGGTCATATTTTACCAACCCAGCATCGAGGTGTCATAGAAAAGTACAGATTACGCCAAACAGTTCCTGAGTGGTTCCGATTCAGACCTGCTAAGCCTTGCTAATACTGATAAAGGTTTAAAAATGGGTAATCAAAGTTTTTTTTTAAAGAGAACAGCAATGGTTCCTATAAAAAAAATACCAATTACTACCTCAATTGAATGAAAATCTGGTTTTCAAATGATACAGTACACTTTTGTTTGCAAACGCCTAGTTAGGATGGTGGTGTTTGTTCTTTTTTTGTCACTTTAAGTAAATGCCAAACTTTTCTACACTGAAGAATTGCTTTGCACCTTTTGTGGGCCACTTTTAAAGCTTGCTGATTCTTGCAATGCTGTCGGTGTTTAAAACACACAGCCATTCTCCTCAGTAAATAAATAAATGTATAAAGTAATCAGCAAGGGTCCCGATAATCTAAGTCTCTGAAAGTTTTGTGCTGTGTGTAGAGAAGTATAATTTCACTATATCCTGCTAGCCCACCACTGCTTAGAGCTGGGTTCAAATCTCAGAGGTGCCTTCGCCCAGGCATTTACACAGACACGATTGGCCATGTCTGAGGATGGGGCCCTGTACAGTGTATTCCTGCCTTGCTAGCGCTGTTAGTATTCTCACTTAGGTGGTCACACTGTACCACCATGGTCTACACAGTCATGGCTATGTCTGAAATGCTCTCAAGAGTTTCCTGGTGAAACTAAATATACGTAGTATCAATGAAAATGAAATGAAAAACACGTTTCATTAACAATGCAATTATGAAATATGAGTTAAGAGCAAAACATTTTCAAATAATTACATTGGATTTTAGCCTGAAGGAGCTTCAAGTACTGGTAATTTAACCCAAAGTAGAATTTCAATCCACTGAAGAGTGGGCGGCATGGTGGCTCATGGGTACCACTATAAGTTCCTGGGTTCAATTTCCTGTGTGGAGTTTTCACATTCTCCCCGTGTCTATGTGGGTTCCCCCCTGGGTACTCTGGTTTCCTTCAACAGTCCAAAGACATGCAGTCAGGTTAACTGGAGATACTAAAGTCCCCCTAAGTATGAGTGTTTGTGTGTGTGTTTGCTCTGTGACGGCCTGCTGACCTGTCCAGGGTGTCCAGTCGGACCCACTACAACCCTGAATGGTGGTAAAACAGACATTAAATAAATGATTGAAGTGAAGCATTTACCAATGGAAAAAGGAAATGTTTTCTTCAGATTGAATAAGGTGAAACAGGCAATATATGACCTAAAGAACATGCTATAGCTGTTTCCTCAAACTGTTTTGTGGTGACACTGGATAAAGAGTCCATTAAAATATAATGAAAACATGTTTGGTTAACAATGCATGTATGACGTACTGACAAGGTTCATATAAATTACAAGTAAAACACTTTTTAAAGTTCAAATAATTACATTTATTTTTATGCCATACAGCATTTTTTTCTAGGAGCTTCAAGTAGCATTAATTTAACACAAAGTAGAATTTCAATCCACTGCTATATGGCATCATTTTTGGGGATCTGGATTAAACTTTCCTGTTTTTATTTTTATTTTTTCTGCCTTGCGCTCAGTGTTTAAAGTGGAACTGGATAAAGCGCCAATGAAAATGAAAACACATTTGGTTAAAATTGCAATTATGACATGTTGACAAAGTTCATATAAATTACAATTAAACATTTTTATAAAGTACCATTATTTTCACAAAAAGTAGAATTTAAATCCATTGCTATATGGCATCATTTTTGGGGTTCCGAGGTAAACCTTCCGGTTTTCAATAATTAATTAATTTATTTATTTATTTATTTTTATGTTTTTTTCTGCCTTGCCCTCAGTATTTTAAGGTGGAACTACATAAAGCATCAATGAAAATGAAAACACATTTGGTTAAAATTGCAATTATGACATGCTGACAAAGTTCATATAAATTACAATTAAACATTTTTATAAAGTTTAAATATTTACATTTAATTTTAGGCCATACAGCATTTTTACCTGCTATATGGCATAATTTTGGGGGTTCTGGGGTAAACTTGCCTGTTATGTATTTATTTATTTATGATGTTTTTTCTGCCTTGCCCTCAGTGTTTAAAGGTGGAACTGGATAATGCAATGAAAAGTAAATTAAAACATGTTTGATTAAAAAAGCAACTATGACGTGCTTATAAAGTATTTACATTTAATTTTAGGCCAATTTTAGGCCTTTTTTTACCTAAAGGAGCTTCCAGTATCATTAATTTCACACATACATTTTTGGGCTTTCCTGTTATTTATTTATTTATTTATTTTCTACTTTGCTCTGTGTTTTAAGGTGGAACTGCATAAAGTTATTTGTGATGCTCAGTGATTTGTGGTGAAATTGGATAAATCATCAATGAAAATTAAATAATAAACCCACATTGGATTAATTATGCATTTATGGCATGGTGTGCATTTATGACAGTGTTTATATAAACAACCAGTAACCAGTTTTTGTATTTTTCAAATATCACTACTTTTACACAAAGTAGAATTTAAATCTACTGCTATATGGCACCATTTTTGGGAATTTGTCCTGTTTTTTACTTATTTATTTATTTTTAATATAATATAAAATACAGTAGACATTAATGCACTCTTTTCAGAGTCAGTACTAAGTAAAGTGAACAAGGTCCATTCTGGTGGATTTTCAGGCTGATCAGGAGGTGTTTTAGTAGACGCATTAGTCCGAGCTGCGTCTGCTCTCCTTTACTACCTGTAATAAACAAAAGAACACGGCAGCAGAAAGGAGAAAAAAACATGTTCTCCCGTTATTTGCACCTAAAAGTTTCTTTCAAGTCTGATCATGCTGATTGGGTCTCCTCAATTTCCTCTGGTTTGCCTCAATTTTCTCCTCGCTGCACTCAGAGCTTTTCTGAGCCTGGGAGCTCATTTAGATTTACGAGGGTTGATGTGGTCAAGTTCACTCTGTGCTGTTCTGAGTGCTAGGCTAAATTTGCCGTGGTGTAACTTTCTTTTTTTCCTTCTCTTGCTGTAGGCACAGAAACTGAAGTCCAACCTCACAACAGATATATTATGTGTGGTAAGTGTGAATAATTACTAATTTTAAGTACACTACAATGCTTATGTTTAGCCTCAGATCATTTTTTTCTCTTATTTAAAAATAAAACAATAAACCTTTATTAAATATTAACATTTTATTCATCCCCCTCTTTAGTAGTTGGTTGAGGCACCTTTGGCAGCTGTAACATCCAGCTGTCTTGCAATTAGTCTTTATTATTACTGCACTTACTGAACTTGCTCCATCAGTCACAGCCACCGACTTTTGCAACTAAAGTCAGTTGTGGCCAGTTGAAGTCAAGTGGCCTTTTCTTTTTTGTCTATTGTATTTATGCATTTTCTCCCAATTTAGCGTAGTCTATTTGTCCTTCGCTGCTGGGGGATCCCTGATTGCAGTGGAGGAGGGTATATTGCTGCTCACGCCTCCTTCGACCCGCGCACAGCACTTTGCTGAACACTTTATCACCTTTCACGCAATGGATACACTAACACGCCACACTAACGTACAATACAAACGTTCAAAAAGTGTGCGGCTATTCTCAACAACGTGTCCTTCCGACACTTCTCAAAAACCTCCCATGTTGGTTCAGCCATAAAAGTCTGCAAATCAACACTTGCCATTGTCTACTGTCCTCCAGCCACCAGAAGTAGCACAATGAGCTGTGACTAGCAACATTTCAAAACAGGACTAATACTCCCAGACCAAAGAACATTGAGAACTTTTAAATATCCTGGACGAACCCCCACTTTTTACGATCCTCCGACACGTGCACAGTCCGCCGACCCCTTCTTATTTGCCCAGTCTCACACTTGGAGAGTCATGCACTGATCTCATTGTTCCTGCACTTCTGTACAGGTGCCTTGGGCTACTAACCAGTGTCTTTACACAGTGTTGAAGACCCCACACCCTTTTTAGTCCAGCCTGTTCCCACCCAGCGGACTAGTGGCCCTGCCAATTGTGACCGCTAATGAACTCGGAGAGTATGCTAGCGGAATATCCGGCTGTGCCACCTGGGTGGGTTTATTTTATAGTTTGTTGACTAAGCTGACCTGACCTAGGCAGTGTGGTTGTGGTTTCATATATTCCCCACTTTTTGACCTAAACTCTGAGGTACTTTTTTGATGATTATATCCTGACATGTTTTAAATTTTTTTTACATTTAGATTTTCGGCATTTAGCAGACACTTTTAACCAAAGCGACTTACAGTAGAGTTACAGTATACAGTCTAAGCAATTCAGGGTTAAGGGCCTTGCTCAAGGGCCCAACATTGGCAACCTGACAGTGGTAGAGTTTGAACCAGCAACCTTTTGCTTACTAGTCCAGAACCTTAACCACTAGGCTATTATTTAAACCACTATTCGATGGTTCTGCCTCACACTTGTGTCTCCTGAGTGTTGACAATTAAGCAAAGCAGTGTCCACACTACAACAATACAGTTTCTTTCTAGTGTGAATGCGCTGGTGGTGTTTAAGATGACTGCCTGTACTGAAACCCCTCCCACACTGCGCGCACTTGTGTGATTTCTCTCCGGTGTGAATGCGCTGGTGTCTTTTAAGATTAAAACCTTTTTTTGGACCGTCTTTGCCATACTCATAGACATCCTAAAGGAATCAATCATTACTAATGGTCAAGTAGTCAAAAAAACATCTGAATTACCTATTTTAATTTGTGCAAATAACTTTACTATATAAAACATACTATATGGCCATAATTATGTGGACATCTGATTGTGAACCTGGAGGTTATTTCACTATTTCAAAACCATGGCAATAAATATGCAGCTCTATAAGCTTCCACTCTTTAAGGAAGGTCTTCCACAGAATTTTTTTAGAGTGCCTGTGGGAATTTGTTCCTATCTGGTCAAATAAATGAAAGAAGCAGGTTAGACGCTAAAACTTCCTCCCAAAGCTGTTCAGTGAGGTTAAGGTCAGGGCTTCATGCAGACCACTGGACTTGCCACTGGACTCGTCAAAGCATGTCTTTACAGACATTGCTTTGTGAAGTGGCAAAGTCATGCTGCAACAGGAATGGCCTTCCCTAAACCATTTTCACAAAGTAGATGATTTAGGCAGCCGTTGACTTTTCTGTGCCTACAAGTGTGACTACAAGTACTCGTTCTACTATCAAAAGGCATGTACCTTAGACACTCAGGTGGTGCCGCGGTAAAACACATGCTGAACACCAGAGCTGGGATCTTGAATACATCATATCGAGTCTCAGCTCTGCCTGCCGGCTGGTCTGAGCAGCCACGTGAACAACGATTGGCCTGTTGTTAAGATAGGGGTGGGATGTTAAAAAAAAGCTGGATAGGGACTCTCTTATAACTAATGCACAGAGACAGGAAAAGAGTGCTGTCAGGGTGTGTCTCTCCATACACAGTGCTGATCCGCATTGCACTCGTCAAGTGTAGGTGACAAGACGCATACGGCTGCTGCCTACGTGTCGGAGGGGGCTTCGTTCTCCTCTATCAGACCTGGGATCGGCATTGGTGGAGAGGAAGCATGACGCAATCGGGCAATTGGACGTGCTAAAAGGGAGAAAAAAGGGAGAAAATGCATAACAGTGGTAATCATAGAACATGTATAACGTAAGTACAGCTCGCTTGACTGTGGACAAAGCGGACTCATCATACAGAATTCACTTTGTAAAGTGACACAGTCATGCTGTTGCCACAAAGTAGATGATTCAGTTGCCAACAAGTATATAAATTCAAATATTTTAACTCAATAATCTGTCAAATTGTCAAATTTTGGATATATCCAAGTCTTTTGACGAACTCTGACTTTTCTATGGCACCCACACCAGCCAAGAAAAAATTTTACACATTCAACAAAGGTTTCTTACTGAAAGCTCTAGCTTATAAATAGCTGCTCTATATCCTCTGCCACTAGTGCCGGTGCCTCGACCAGACAGGTGCGGTCACTGTTCCAGAGGCAAGGTGGTCATCATCCATCTGGCCTCTGTTTTCTCAAAACACAGCCAGTAAAACCAGGATTATTTTCATGATCTGTCTTTGATTAATGATGTACCATGACCAGTAATGACGTACGCAGGGCGATAGCCATCGTGCCACCCCCGACCTGATGGAAATTACACTCGAACTTTGACCTTGCCCTCAAGCGTACTTCCTACACACGATCTGTCTGTGTCTTATCTCCTGCCTTTTAAAGTTCAGAAAATGTCACTGTACATAATAAACACCGCATTACACGCCGGAGTGACATTTAGTACCTCGGCAGCACGTCCAAACGGTGCGTCCGAAGAAAGAAAAACAATCACCCAGGCATCAGTTTACCGTGTTATTATGGTATTGTTCTGCTCTGAAGAACCTTTACTCATACAATATACATATATCAAATACAGAATGAGATATTTTACTTCAGGCTTACTGAGACATCATGTGACTATATACAGTGTATCACAAAAGTGAGTACACCCCTCACATTTCTGCAAATATTTTATTATGTCTTTTCATGGGACAACACTATAGACATGAAACTTGGATATAACTTAGAGTAGTCAGTGTACAACTTGTATAGCAGTGTAGATTTACTGTCTTCTGAAAATAACTCAACACACAGCCATTAATGTCTAAATAGCTGGCAACATAAGTGAGTACACCCCACAGTGAACATGTCCAAATTGTGCCCAAAGTGTCAATATTTTGTGTGACCACCATTATTATCCAGCACTGCCTTAACCCTCCTGGGCATGGAATTCACCAGAGCTGCACAGGTTGCTACTGGAATCCTCTTCCACTCCTCCATGATGACATCACGGAGCTGGTGGATGTTAGACACCTTGAACTCCTCCACCTTCCACTTGAGGATGCGCCACAGGTGCTCAATTGGGTTTAGTCCATCACCTTTACCTTTAGCTTCCTCAGCAAGGCAGTTGTCATCTTGGAGGTTGTGTTTGGGGTCGTTATCCTGTTGGAAAACTGCCATGAGGCCCAGTTTTCGAAGGGAGGGGATCATGCTCTGTTTCAGAATGTCACAGTACATGTTGGAATTCATGTTTCCCTCAATGAACTGCAGCTCCCCAGTGCCAGCAACACTCATGCAGCCCAAGACCATGATGTTACCACCACCATGCTTGACTGTAGGCAAGATACAGTTGTCTTGGTACTTCTCACCAGGGTGCCGCCACACATGCTGGACACCATCTGAGCCAAACAAGTTTATCTTGGTCTCGTCAGACCACAGGGCATTCCAGTAATCCATGTTCTTGGACTGCTTGTCTTCAGCAAACTGTTTGCGGGCTTTCTTGTGCGTCAGCTTCCTTCTGGGATGACGACCATGCAGACCGAGTTGATGCAGTGTGCGGCGTATGGTCTGAGCACTGACAGGCTGACCTCCCACGTCTTCAACCTCTGCAGCAATGCTGGCAGCACTCATGTGTCTATTTTTTAAAGCCAACCTCTGGATATGACGCCGAACACGTGGACTCAACTTCTTTGGTCGACCCTGGCGAAGCCTGTTCCGAGTGGAACCTGTCCTGGAAAACCGCTGTATGACCTTGGCCACCATGCTGTAGCTCAGTTTCAGGGTGTTAGCAATCTTCTTATAGCCCAGGCCATCTTTGTGGAGAGCAACAATTCTATTTCTCACATCCTCAGAGAGTTCTTTGCCATGAGGTGCCATGTTGAATATCCAGTGGCCAGTATGAGAGAATTGTACCCAAAACACCAAATTTAACAGCCCTGCTCCCCATTTACACCTGGGACCTTGACACATGACACCAGGGAGGGACGACGACACATTTGGGCACAATTTGGACATGTTCACTGTGGGGTGTACTCACTTATGTTGCCAGCTATTTAGACATTAATGGCTGTGTGTTGAGTTATTTTCAGAAGACAGTAAATCTACACTGCTATACAAGCTGTACACTGACTACTCTAAGTTATATCCAAGTTTCATGTCTATAGTGTTGTCCCATGAAAAGATATAATGAAATATTTGCAGAAATGTGAGGGGTGTACTCACTTTTGTGATACACTGTATATGTATATATATATATATTTATATTATACTGATCAGGCATAACATTATGACCACCTCCTTGTTTCTACACTCACTGTCCATTTTATCAGCTTCACTTACCATATAGAAGCACTTTGTAGTTCTACAATTACTCACTGTAGTCCATCCTTTTTTTTTTCTTCCCCAATTTTTTCCCCCAATCTAGTCATGTCCAATTACCCTGATTGCGTCCTCTATACTGATTCGATGACTGAGGATGCCTGACTCTGGCACGTACAGTCAGTACAGACTGCATTTTTCACCTGCACGAGTCGACTTCATACACTTGTCGGGCACTGTGTATGGAGGGCCACACCCCCATCAGCATTATTCCTCAGCCCTGTGCAGGCGCCATCAGTCAGCCAGCAGGGGCCGCAGTTGCACCAGTTATGAGGACCTATGATCCGACTTTCTTACCCTCTAACCCTGAACAACAGCCAATCGCTGTATTCGATGTATTCAAAACCCCTCTTTTACATACTTTTTTAACCTGCTTTCACCCTGTTCTTCAATGGTCAGGACCCCCACAGCACCACCACAGAGCAGGTATTATTTGGGTGGTGGATCATTCTCAGCACTGCAGTGACACTGACATGGTGGTGGTGTGTTAGTGTGTGTTGTGCTGGTATGAGTGCATCAGAGTTTTAAACACATCACTGTCACTGCTGGACTGAGAATAGTCTACCAATCAAAAATATCCAGCCAACAGTGCCCTGTGGGCAGCATCCTGTGATCACTGATGAAGGTCTATGATGAAGGTTGACCAACTTAAACAGCAGCAATAGATCGTCTCTGATTTTACATCTACAAGGTGGACCAACTAGGTAGGAGTGTCTAATAGAGTGGACAGTGAGTGGACACGTCTGATCCACTCATACCAGCACAACACACACTAATACACCACCACCATGTTAGTGTCACTGCAGTGCTTAGAATGATCCATCACCTAAATAATACCTGCTCTGTGGTGGTCATGTGGGGGTCCTGACCATTGAAAAACAGAATGAAAGCAGGTTAAAAAAGCATGTAGAGAAACAGATGGACTACAGTCAGTAATTGTAGAACTACAAAGTGCTCCTATATGGTAAGTGGAGCTGATAAAATGGACAGTGAGTGTAGAAACAAGGAGGTGGTTTTAATGTCATGGCTGATCAGTGTATATTTGCCCGTTCTAATCATTTAGTGCAGAAGTGGAACCGCATCCTAAACTGTGTTTTGTCTCTCCCAGGACCTTCAAATCGACAAGCCCAGTTCGTCTAACTCCATCACGGGGAACTTGGCGTCTCGACCAGGCTTTAGCGCTCCGCTGCTCCTGCTGCTAGCCTCCCTGCACTGCTCCCTGGTTTTGCTTTTGTAGCCACCTGGCCTGTCAACACATGGATGCTCACGATTTGTATAAAAATCTCCGATCTGTGTACCAGGGTTACCTGTTATACCTGTAATCACCTTCTCTGTCTCCTCTCTCTGTTCTCACGGGGGTTTTACCAGCTTGGGTTCACGCCACGGCTAAGTGATTTCAGTGTACTTTAAATTATTTGCCTTCCTTGTCGAGCTTTTGTTTCGGAAGGCGAGATTCTTGCGAAGTCCTTGGAAGCACCTGGAGGTGGACGTTCCGATGTCGGCCGTGACGAGTGGATGCGGCGTCCTACGTGTTGAATTCTGTGTTTATTTTGCGTATACGGTGTGCTGTATGCCATGCATCGACTGGCACACAGAAAGGAACAGGAGCTCAGAAGCACTTTTTTCATCAGCTTTACCTTGTTTTATATTGCATTGCATATTTATACCTTGCATATTACACATAGCAGAGCTTTGTTTTATAGTGCTTCAGAACTGAACAAAGATCCTGAGGATTTCTGCTGTGCATGAGGACTGTGATCAAAAAGCCTTTGATTATTTTGAGCAGCGAATATACGAATATATATGTATATATATACACATTATATGGACAAAAGTATTGAGACACTCTTTCTAATTATTGAATTCATGCGTTCCGGCCACAAGAATTGCTAACAGCCATAATAAATCAGTACAATAAAGCAGCAACAGTGTAGGGAAGGCCTTTTCTTGTCCCCTGTGCATGAAGAAAAGCTTGATTTAAAGAAACTCCAGTGACCGCAGCCTCACTGAATAGCTTTGGAATGAACCGGAGCATCAGTTCAGACTTTCTTGACCAACATCAGTGCCCAACATACGAACACTCTTTTGATTAAATTGGCAAAGTGGGTAGCACTGTCGCCTCACAGCAAGAAGGTCCTGGGTTCGATCCCCAGGTGGGGCGGTCCGGGTCCGTTCTGTGTGGAGTTTGCATGTTCTCCCCGTGTCTGCGTGGGTTTCCTCCCACAGTCCAAAGACATGCAAGTGAGGTGAACTGGAGATACAAAATTGTCCATGACTGTGTTCGATATAACCTTGAGAACTGATGAACCTTGTGTGATGAGTAACTGCCGTTCCTGTCATCAGTTTAAAACATGACTCCTAATAAACAAACAAACAAATGGGCACAAATTCCTACATACATACTTTTCCTGAGGAGCCTTCTCAAAAGAGTGGCTGTTATTATAGCTCAAAAGATCACATAAAGTTCAGTCTATTTTAATAGTATTACTGTTGTATTTAAAATACCAAATCAGGTGTCCAAATACTTTTGGCTGCACAATCTGCTTTGATTCAGAAAGTGGGTTTTAGGAAATAGTGTGTTACAGTGCCTGTTAGGTTGAACTGCATCGAGCACAGTGCCTCCAAGTCCATTAACACTCGTATCGTACATGATTTAATCGAAGTTCGATTTGAACCTTCTGTTGTAAACCACAGTGTTTAGCCGCCACACCAACCCGTATTCATCCATCCTAACAGTGCACATTCGTGCTCTTTCAGTGCTCGGACCCCTCGCGTCCAAATGAATATTTGTAAACTATAGTCTTTGTGTTGTACGTCTATCTGAAAGATACTGGACAATACATACTTAAAGTTACGATCAGACGTCATTTTTTCATATCGATATCAGTTATACATTTCAAATCAAGGAAATCAATGCATTGCATTTCTAAAAGGCATAAATAAATACATTAAATTTAAAGTGTACCATGTCCTCTGCAATGTATAGCTTATAATCATTTATAAGGTCATGGCTTCAGATATATATTGATTAATTATATAAAAAACATTATGTAATAATTGCTGCCCAATGTGTGCTTCTTAAAAACACCATTTAATAGTTTAAAACTAATGGAAGGCCTAGTTTTAAGCAATTATTTTTAATTTTACTTTGAGATTTTGTGCTATACTATCAAGGTAAACAAGAATATACATTAATCAGGCATAACATTATGACCACCTTCCTAATATTGTGTTGGTCCCCCTTTTGCTACCCATATGCAACAAACTGTGATGCACTGTGTATTCTGACACCTTTCTATCAGAACCAGCACTAACTTGTTGAATCAGACCACATGGGCCAGCCTTCTCTCCCCACGTGCATCAGTGAGCCTTGGCCGCCCATGACCCTGTCGCCGGTTTACCACTGTTCCTCCCTTGGACCACTTTTGATAAATACTGACCACTGCTGACTGGGAACACCCCACAAGAGCTACAGTTTTGGAGATGCTCTGACCCAGTCGTCTAGCCATCACAATTTGGTCAAACTCGCTCAAATGCTTATGCTCGCCCATTTTTCCTGCTTCTAACATCAACTTTGAGGATAAAATGTTCACTTACTGCCTAATATATCCCACCCACTAACAGGTGCCATGATGAAGAGATAATCAGTGTTATTCACTTCACCTGTCAGTGGTCATAATGTTATGCCTCGTCAGTGGCATACTCTCTACAGTGGTGGGCATACGTATTAGACTGCTGTGCCACTCAAGCGCCTGCATTCATCAATTCACATAAGACTCAGCAATTGGTTCTGTCTATAATATGGACCATAAATCTATCCTTGAGCTTTTGGTGCTTGGAAGAACCAAACCCATGAGCTTCAGCAGAAGCATCCAGGTCATATTTTCTCCATATAGGGAGAGGTCGACTCAGAATCAGAATTGTAATAACCTTGTGTATTATCATTAAAATTAAGCAAGCTAAAAAAAAAGCTTGTTCTGGTTAGCTGGCATTATTATATCTGGCTATTGAATGAATTTAGAACACATTCCCAATGGTCTGTAGACCCAGTATACACAACAAGGTAAAATTCATTCACATTCACATTGTATTGATTTTTTAAATGAAGGACTTGATTCTTGATTCTCGACTGTCTGACATATTTCTTCCTAGCTTGTGAAAATGTACAAATAAATATTATATGGAAACTATTATTAAAATGGTGACTCATCCATGCTTATACTGTGGTCTTTTGCTTCATGATGATTAATGTTAATCATCAACAAACACTGAAGATGAAGGATTATGTGGTGAATGGATTTGTTATCTGAAATACACTGATCAGCCATAACCACCTACTTGTTTCTACACTCACTGTCCATTTTATCAGCTCCACTTACCATATAGGAGCACATTGTAGTTCTACAGTTACTGACTGTAGTCCATCTGATCTCTGCATGCTTTGTTAGCCCTCTTTCATGCTGTTCTTCAATGGTCAGGACTCTCCCAGGACCACTACAGAGTGGGTATTATTTGGGTGGTGGATCATTCTCAGCTCTGCAGTAACACTGATGGAGTTTTTAAATACCGTGTCCACTGTCTGTCCAATCTATTAGACACTCCTACCTAGTTGGTCCACCTTGTAGATATAAAGTCAGGCGATCGCTCATCTATTGCTGCTGTTTGAGTTGGTCATCTTCTAGACCTTCATCAGTGGTCACAGGACGCTGCCAACGGGGCGCATTTGGCTGGATATTTTTGGTTGGTGGACTATTCTCAGTCCAGCAGTGACAGTGAGGTGTTTAAAAACTCCATCAGAGCTGGTGTGTCTGATCCACTCATACCAGCACAACACACACTAACACACCACCACCATGTCAGTGTCACTGCAGTGCTGAGAATGATTCAGCACCTAAATAATACCTACTCTGTGGGGGTCCTGATCATTGAAGAACAGGGTGAAAGCAGGCTAAAAAGGTATGTAGAGAAACAGATGGACTACAGTCACTAATTGTAGAACTACAAAGTGCTTCTATATGGTAAGTGGAGTGTACAAACAAGGAGGTTTTAATGTTTTGGCTGATCAGTATGAATTGTGATTGATAATATAAGACATACAGTATAATACATTGTCATTTGATACAAATGTTTCTGAATAGCAGCGCTGACACATGAAGTTCTGGGGTTATTTTGGTGGCACTTTTTGGTACTTTTAAGGCAGTTAGCATCTACCCTATAAGATGTTTTTAGTCTTACTTTTTTAGATTCTACCTGTGAACAGTGTTTCACTTTATAAGACAGATAAGATGATAAGAGAAGACAGACTTTCTTGTTATAGTTATACAATAAAACTTGTTTGGTAGCTCTCAGTAAGACCAGCCACAATAATAAAATAAAAAATATAAGATAAAAATATCAAATATATAAAACTAGGCCGCTCAGGTGGCGCAACGGTAAAATACGCTAGCACACCAGAGCTGGGATTTTGAGTACATCTGGCTGGACTGGGCGGCCACATAAAGAACGACCAAGCCGGACCAGGGTTCCTCATGGCTGGTGCGGTTGCTGGCTGATTGATGGCGCCTGCGCAGAGTTGGAGAATAATGCTGATCAGGGTGTGGCTCTCCGTGCACAAGGCTGATCCGCATATGAACTCGCCTCGTGCAGGAGAAAAGAAGCAGTCGGACTTGCACATATGTCGGAGGGGGCGTGTCAGTGGCGAAGCTCCTCAGTCAGCAGTGGAGGGTTGTATCGGTAGAGGTGAAGCGTGACGCAATCAGGGTAAATGGATACGACTAAATTAGGGGAGAAAATCAGAGAAAAACAGAAAAATAAATAAATCTAGGTACAACATAAAATATTATAAAATTGAGTATTTACATGGTGATAAAAATACACTGATCAGGCATAACATTATGACCACTTTCAACCAACAATATTGTGTTGGTCCCTCTTTTGCTGCCAAAACAGCCCTGCAAAATGAGTGAGTCGACTGAAGCCACATGACATCATGACAAACGTTTCACTATGTGTCTTTGTCATGTTGGTTTGAGAAACTGAAAAGCTGGCCTCATACAGCACTGACGGACGCTTTTGTGCTACCCACAGAAGAACTGAGAGCCATTCTTCTAATGGTGTGGGTGCAAACAACCCCGAGACAACTCTCGGCTTTGTAGCGTGCTTGATCATCGGTCATCAGATCAGGACAATTACCAGGCATAAGTGGAGCATAATTGTGTCAAGATTGAGGTCTGGATAAGTCCATCCATCTCCTACGTGAAGGCCATTTCAACAAGGGCATTCAAACACCTTGAAAGGAGGAGGACTGTGACTGTCCTGTTTAAAATGCTACTCTGGTGAAAACTGGATGACTAAGAAAACACATTAGAGAATGAGTCAGTCCAAAACTATACAAAGAGGAGTTTTTGTGACAAGATCAATAGTGAAAAACATTTGTGAGGACTGATGCTGGATGAAAAGGTCTGGCCTGCATTTGACGTTCCAGTTTATCCCAAAAGTGTTTAACAGGGTGAAGGTCAGACCTCTGCCTCAAACTGTTGTCAAAAAGTTCAAACATTTACTTTCTACTTTGACTTTCTATTGTACAACCCCAAATCAGATAAAGTTGGAACAGTATGGAAAACGCAAATAAAATAAAAATTTATTTTACATTTACTTTGACTTTTATTTCATTGCAGACGGGATGAACCCGAGATATTTCATGTTTTATCTGCTCAACTTCATTTCATTTATTAATAAACATCCATTCCTGCATTTCAGGCCTGCAACACATTCCAAAAAAGTTGGGACTGGGGCAATTTAAAGCTAGTAATGAGGTGAAAAAAAACTATATAATGATGTGATTCCAAACAGGTGATTGTAATTATAGTTTGGTACAAAAGCAGTGTCCAGGAAAGTACTAGTAAACAGAAGGTTGCCGGTTCAAGCCCCGCTACCACCAAGTTGCCACTGTTGGGTCCCTGAGCAATCGTGTTCAGCTCACTGTGTAAGTCGCTTTGGATAAAAGCGTCTGCTCAATGCTGTAAATGTAAATTAATAAGCGAAACATTAGGACCACCCCTGATGAGCAAAGACGATCAGAGGATCTCCAGTTTGTCAACACTTGTGAGAAAATGATTGAAATGTTTAAAAACAATGTACATCATAAAAAGATTGGAATGGATTTGCATATCTCTCCCTCTACAGTGCATAATATCATTAAACGATTCAAGGAATCAGGAGGAATTTCAGTACGTAAAGGCAAAGGTGCAAGCTTAAGCTGAATGCCTGTTATCTTCAATCCCTCAGACACATGGGTGAGGGATTACTTTGGCAAATCTTTGTCAAGCACTACAATACAGAGTTACATGCACAAATACCACTTAAAACTTTACTGTGCAAAAAAAGAAGCCTTATGTTAACCATGTATAGAAGCGACTTCTCTGCAGTATGCAGTATGAGAATTGGCTGCTCCTAACTGGCTACTGTTATATGTAAGTTTGTGAATAAATAAGTTTACCTGTGCTGGACGGACCATTGTTTTTTTAGACACAGTTTTTCTGTTGTATAATTTCATTAATACTTTAAGGCACAGTTCAACCTAACCAAGTTAAAATCCTTCCATTTCCATTTGCCAAAAGTCTTTGTAACACCAGTCATACAGAATATGGCAGATGGCTGCCCACAAGTCTGTACGTCTAAACCAGACGATTTTCTTCAACCTGCTGGGTTTCATCACCTCTGAAAAATGATCCAAAAAAGCCTCAGCTGAACGTTATAACAGCTGTCTGCAATAACCCAGCTAATAAAGCAAGTAATTCAGTACGACTCAGTTAGGACCTGAGTGAAATACTGAGATTTACTGTATAAAATCTGTATTATATATACAGTGTATCACAAAAGTGAGTACACCCCTCACATTTCTGCAAATATTTTATTATATCTTTTCATGGGACAACACTATAGAAATAAAACTTGGATATAACTTAGAGTAGTCAGTGTACAACTTGTATAGCAGTGTAGATTTACTGTCTTCTGAAAATAACTCAACACACAGCCATTAATGTCTAAATAGCTGGCAACATAAGTGAGTACACCCCACAGTGAACATGTCCAAATTGTGCCCAAAGTGTCAATATTTTGTGTGACCACCATTATTATCCAGCACTGCCTTAACCCTCCTGGGCATGGAATTCACCAGAGCTGCACAGGTTGCTACTGGAATCCTCTTCCACTCCTCCATGATGACATCACGGAGCTGGTGGATGTTAGACACCTTGAACTCCTCCACCTTCCACTTGAGGATGCGCCACAGGTGCTCAATTGGGTTTAGTCCATCACCTTTACCTTCAGCTTCCTCAGCAAGGCAGTTGTCATCTTGGAGGTTGTGTTTGGGGTCGTTATCCTGTTTGAAAACTGCCATGAGGCCCAGTTTTTGAAGGGAGGGGATCATGCTCTGTTTCAGAATGTCACAGTACATGTTGGAATTCATGTTTCCCTCAATGAACTGCAGCTCCCCAGTGCCAGCAACACTCATGCAGCCCAAGACCATGATGCTACCACCACCATGCTTGACTGTAGGCAAGATACAGTTGTCTTGGTACTTCTCACCAGGGCGCCGCCACACATGCTGGACACCATCTGAGCCAAACAAGTTTATCTTGGTCTCGTCAGACCACAGGGCATTCCAGTAATCCATGTTCTTGGACTGCTTGTCTTCAGCAAACTGTTTGCGGGCTTTCTTGTGCGTCAGCTTCCTTCTGGGATGACGACCATGCAGACCGAGTTGATGCAGTGTGCGGCGTATGGTCTGAGCACTGACAGGCTGACCTCCCACGTCTTCAACCTCTGCAGCAATGCTGGCAGCACTCATGTGTCTATTTTTTAAAGCCAACCTCTGGATATGACGCCGAACACGTGGACTCAACTTCTTTGGTCGACCCTGGCGAAGCCTGTTCCGAGTGGAACCTGTCCTGGAAAACCGCTGTATGACCTTGGCCACCATGCTGTAGCTCAGTTTCAGGGTGTTAGCAATCTTCTTATAGCCCAGGCCATCTTTGTGGAGAGCAACAATTCTATTTCTCACATCCTCAGAGAGTTCTTTGCCATGAGGTGCCATGTTGAATATCCAGTGGCCAGTATGAGAGAATTGTACCCAAAACACCAAATTTAACAGCCCTGCTCCCCATTTAAACCTGGGACCTTGACACATGACACCAGGGAGGGACAACGACACATTTGGGCACAATTTGGACATGTTCACTGTGGGGTGTACTCACTTATGTTGCCAGCTATTTAGACATTAATGGCTGTGTGTTGAGTTATTTTCAGAAGACAGTAAATCTACACTGCTATACAAGTTGTACACTGACTACTCTAAGTTATATCCAAGTTTCATGTCTATAGTGTTGTCCCATGAAAAGATATAATGAAATATTTGCAGAAATGTGAGGGGTGTACTCACTTTTGTGATACACTGTATATATATATATATATATATATATATATATACACTAATCAGCCATAACATTAAAACCACCTCCTTGTTTCTACACTCCACTTATATATACAGTATATATCTGACACAACCCTTCCTATTTATCCGGGCTTGCGACCAGCACTACAATGCACTGGGTTATGCATTCTAGCCGCTAGGTACCTATAGGGCAATTCAGTGTCTCCAGTTAGCATGGCTGCATGTTTTTGGACTGTGAGAGGAAACCGGAGCACCCGGAGGAAACCCACAAGACACGGGGAGAACATGCAAACTCAACACAGAAAGGCTGGGGATCGAACCTTCTTGCTGTGAGGCGACAGTGTTACCCACTTAGCCACCCATGCTTTCCAGTGCAACTATCTATACTTAATACTTTTGAACAAGGCACCAATCTATCAGTCATACCTCGGCCATCACACCTGCCCTTCATCCCCTTGAGACATCCCCAATCATATCTGTGGAGATGCCATACCAGCCGACAGCACCACTAAGTTTAGAACCTGGATCTTAGCAGTAGTGTGTGAGCTCTGACATTAAAAAATAAAATGATTTAATAGTTTTTTTGACTTACTGGATGTTTCCCGAGAGCTATTGTAAAAGAAACTAAAACCACCTGCTCATATTTCACTCCTGACAGGTTTATCAGCTGAAAGAAAGACTTTCAGATGAAACAAAGATCATGTAACATACAGGACTCATGAGAGGAAAATGTAACAAAAAGAAAACAGCCAGGTGAAACCGTGGACTCTTCAAGTCAGAAGTTGACATACTGTTTTAAGGACATTGTAACTGATTCCTGCAAGTGTTTTTCTTTCTGTGAATGATTTATTGGAACTTATACACTATATTGACAAAAGTATTGAGACATCTGCTAATTATTTGGTTCTTGTCTTTCAGCTACACCCACTGTTAATAGGTGTTTGCAATCGATTATATAAAATACATCATATGTTTTTAACTCTGTAGCCACAGTAAAGTCTTAGTTTGATGTGTTTGGTGTGGAGAAACTTCACTGGCCTGCACAAAGCCCTGACCTCAACCGATCACTACTGGAATTAATTTGAAGACTGATTTCAAGCCAGGACTTCTCATCTTTAAATGCTGCTTTGACTTAATAGGTACAAATTCACTGAGACACACTTCAAAATCTTCTGGAGAGCCATAAACTGGGTGCCAAATTCATATCATTCATATTATTGTCTGTAGCGAGGGGGGGTTAGTGGTCTGGTACCATTAAGACAAACCTGCTGAGAAAAGCAGGACCCAAGGTGCAGAACACAACAAAAAAAACCTAACTTGGACTAAGAGAGGGGAAAAGCCCTTGATGGGACACGTGTCCATGGCAAGCTAACCAGCTACTTGGTTCACCAATCAACCAACACACGAGTCGAGATCCCAGATGCTTATTCCCAAAATCAAAACTAAAAAAGTGAAAGAAAATGAGGAAATAATAGTTTTAGAAAGGGATCGCCTCGCGGGTCCAATTCAGCTGAAGAATCGATTCCCGAGATGATTCACTTAACTACAAGTGTTGGCTTCCAACCTGGAAGCAACGGAATGCGCAGAACAACAAGTTCTTTAACAAAGTAAGTAGCGATTGACCGCACATTGGCCGAATATCTTGCCGACTGAGGTTGACTAAGCACAGAGTAACGCTCCGGCCTACCTTAAACAGGAAACTCGCAGGTGCTACGAGTTAGCGCTAATGAGCGCTATGGCTTTTGGGAAGTGTAGTCCGCTTGCTATTGGAACAGGACGATCTACACTTTCCGCTGCGAGAAGCACTAGAGAAAGGTAATCAACCTGTTACAGTTGTCCATGGTTTTGGAATGGGGTCTCCAGAAAGATCAGGCGTTCACATATTCTGGCCATATAGTATACCTTTGTAAGTTTCTTCAGAAGGTTTTTTGTGGATTGTTCAAAAATATGTACACAGCACAAATGATGCAGCCTTCCATTACTCACATGTATCCCTAAAAACAGCAGGACAAACACAATTTTAAACTAAGAACTTAATTAATTCCACTTTTTAAATGCTTCTTAACTGTTTTTTTCCAAGTAAAGCTAATGTAATACAGTGGTAAACATGCTCCCAAAACAGAACCGAAGCTTATGACTGTGGTGATCACCACCAGCATACGTATGCCTTCATATTTCAGGACTATGCCTAAAAATAAAAAGGTGCATCTGAAATGTAATTAAAGGAAACATCTCAGACTAGAGTGGGCTTTCTCATCTCTTTACAGTTGTGATTAGACATGCTGAACTGCTCGTTCCCGAATTTTCCCTCAAATCATGATGATTAGATGCACACTGTCTGGGTTTGGTCTAATGGGAGATACAAGAGTGGTTTTACTTAGCACTGCCGGCTATTACAACAGTGACAGAAAGTGACAAAGGAAAATGTATCTGATGAAGCAGGGGACTGCATCGTGACAAAAGGGTGGTGTTTGGGTTATAACAAAAATTATAATAATAAAATATGCACTTGATGTGATTTGATTAATGAGTGGGTACAATTTATTTCATAACTGTAATTAATCATGAATAAATGTAATAATAATAATAATAATAATAACAACAACAACAAAAATAATAATAATGATAATGATGATGGTAATAATAATAATAATAACAACAGTAATAATAATGATGATGGTGATAATAATAATAACAAAAATAATAATAATGATGATGATGGTGCTAATAATAATATTAATAATAATAATAATAGCAATAATTATTATTATAACAACAAAAATAATAATAATTATGATGGTGGTGATAATAATAATAATAATAATAATAATAATAATAATAAAAGCTCGAGTTCATATCTCAGCTCTGCTATCAGCAGGCTGAATGCTTCTACAGACACATGACTGGCTGTGTGCCTGTAAGGGGTGGGACAATGACTAAACAGGGTTTTCTCATTACTGCTGCAATTGTGGCCTTTGCCGGATGATCGATGGCTCTTGCACAATGAGACAGGGGATGACGGGGATCGGTGCATGACTATTTGTGTATGAAACAGATCCTCAGATGAACTTACTTGGGTAATTGGATACAACTAGAACTCGAGAGAACTGGGGGGGGCATAAATAAATAAAATAAATGAATAAATAATTAAATATTATGATGCTCAAGTGGCATAGTTGGATTACACACAGCCAAATTAGAAAACATCAGCATTTATTCATTAGTCCCATTAGCACACATTCCTAATGAACTTGCCTAAAATTGTGGTGACATTTTCAGCTGATTACAAATATCGATTTAAAATAAATTAATTGCAGAGTGCAGGTGAATCAAGGAACACATGGTCAGGAAGCTGCTAAGGTGCTCTTAGCTAATGAAGTGTCAAACTCATTAAATCCTGGTTTGGTTGGTAGCTCAGCTAGTAGGTACAGGGTCCCAGCCAATAATAAATCAGATATTTGTCTGGGATTTACCAGAATTTACAGTAGTTTAAGCAACATTAATGTGAATACTCCTCCAGGTCTTCTAAAATCCAATTTTTCTCAATGTAACCAGTGTTGCAATACAATGTGAAAGTCAGTAATAAACTAAATATGTGAATTTATTTAATAGTTTTGTGTCCCAACTTACCTAATAAAAAGCATTCTGACTTAAAATAGCCAGTAGACATTGTCTCTATGGTGTAGTGTTGTATACACTGGATTTCGGTGAGGTATCATCTCCACAACAACAAAAATCCACAAACAGACGACTAACACATTGTGTAGTTAAAATCCAGCCCACACTTTGGTTTTTATCATTTATTGAAATTGAAAACAATAAGAGACTTAACAGATCTTACAAATTAATAGCAGCATCATATAACAAGGCCACAAAGCCTTGTATTATATTAGGGTTAGCAATGTTCCACACAGGATCCCAGCCAATAACAAATCAGCAATTTGTCTGGAATTTAACACTATTTACAGTTGTTTATGTGACATTAATGTGAATATTTTTCCAGGTTTTCTAAAAGCTAATCATTCTGAATTTAACAGTGTTGCAATACATTGTGAGAGTCAGTAATAAACTAAATAAGTGCATTAATTAAATATTTATTGTGTCCCAACTTAACTGATGCAAAGCATTCTGACTTAAAAAAGCCAGTAAACTTGTCTCAATGGTGTAGCGTTGTAAACACTGGATTCCAGTGAGTTATCATCTACACAACACCAAAAATCTATAAACAGATGACTAACACATTGCATATTTAACATTTATTAAAATTGAATAAAGATGTACTATCACAAACAAATACAAAACAATGGGGGACTTAACAGATCTTACAAATTAATAACAGCCACAAAGACGGTTACAATGTTACTTCCCAGACACCTTATGTTAGGGTTAGTAATGCTTCAAGCAGGGTCCCAGCCAATGATAAATCAGCAATTTGTCTGGGATTTAACAGTATTTACAGTAGTTTAAGCAAGAATAATCTAAAAGCTAACCTTTCTAAATTTAACCAGTGTTGCAATACAATGTGAGAGTCAGTAATAAACTAAATTAATAGGAATATGAATTATAGGGATTAATAGCAGCATCATATTACAAGACCACAAATCCTATCACAATGCTACTCCCCAGACACCTTATGTTAGAGTTAGCAATGCTCCAAGCAGGGTCTTTCTTCTGGCCTTTTTCTTGCTGTACAGAAACATAATAGTGATAAATAAAAATACATAATCAGGATTCCAGAAACATGGATTTAAATCTCACCTCAGCTCAGTGCTTGTATGTTCTATCTGTGTCTGTTTAGGTTTCCACAGGTACTTTGATTAAACCTCCCCTACGTGTGACTGAGAAACTGACGGCCTTTAATAGATTGGTGCCCTTTTCAAAGTGTCTTTCCACCTAGTGCCCTTTAAAGAAGGTTCTAGACACATCACACATTTCCTGCTGTTACATCGTGAGCAGAATGACTCAGATCCTGAAAATTAATAATGATGACATATAGACACACGGATCACTGAATAAAATGTATATAAATGTACAAAAAACACTGAGGACACGGCACCGCCATAAACGCTACACAGAGGACACATTTCAGCTGCCTCAATGAGGTGAGTCAGTCTTCATTTGTACCACCTGGCCCTTTATGAGGAGCCTGCCGAGGTGAAGTGCCATCGTGCCACAGCAAGGTCAGTCATCAAGCTGATGAAGGTTTCTCACCAGCAATCAGCCACACAAGAGTCTCCATGTGATTCCAAGGTTACTCCTGAAGGAGAGACTCTTATCTCTTACTGACTGATAATGAAGGCAGGCATCATCCGTAACCCGTCATCAGTACGAGGGCCTAATTGGGAACAGCTTTCTAATGCCAATTATTGCTGTATTACACTAAAGATGAAGATCAGACAGGTGAGATCTATTGAATTGTAAATATAGCATATTTTCCTATCATTTATTATTATTATTTGTATATTTATACATCTAAGCAATCAAACAACATTCTGTTCCAGCAGCATCAATCACACATATCACTAAACCAAGATTAAGCTTAGAAGCTTAGTGTCTAAGCTATAGTTCATCCAAACTAATCTGTTTGCAGCAATAGGATAGCTGAAATGCTGCTATTATAATACCAGAGGAATGGCTCGACTCACTGCTCATTTCCATGACAAAACGGCTCATACCATTACTGGACCATATCAGTTTTGACCTTTAATTACTGCTGGGCTGGACGTCCTTCAGGTCTTGCTTTTCATCTTACTGCTGACTTGTGTAAATCTGAAACATAATCTATAACAAAAGCTTTTAAAATAATGAAAAAGTACCACTAAAACTCCAATAGGTGACTAATGATGTAAACTTCTATTTTTTTTTATTCTGAAATGCAAAACAACTAAAACAGCCATAACATTAAAACCACCTCCTTGTTTCTAAACACACTGTCCATATAAAAGCACTTTGTAGCCCTACAATTACTGACTGTAGACCATCTATTTCTCTGTATGCTTTGTTAGCCCCCTTTCATGCTGTTCTTCAATGGTCAGGACTCTCCCAGGACCACCACAGGACCACTACAGAACAGGTATTATTTAGGTGGTGGATCATTGTCAGCACTGCAGTGACACTGACATGGTGGTGGTGTGTTAGTGTGTGTTGTGCTGGTATGAGTGGATAAGACACAGCAGCGCTGCTAGAGTTTTTAAACACCTCACTGTCATTGCTGGACTGAGAACAGTCCACTAACCAAAAATATCCAGCCAACAGTGCCCCATGGGCAGCGTCCATTAATGCAATTAACGACAGCCAAAATATATATGTGTGTGTGTGTGTGTGTGTGTGTTTATGCATTTTCTCCCCTTTTTTCTCCTGACTATTAGCATATCCAATTACCCATTATGCTTTCTCGCTACTGATGTTGATCCCTGCCCTGATTGAGGAGAGCAAGACTGACACACACCCCCTCCAACTGCATCTTTTTACTTGCAGGACTAAATATATGGATCAGCATTGTGTACGGAGGGCCACACCCTGATCAATGTATTATCCCTCGACTCTGTGCAGGCGCCATCAATCAGCCAGCAGAGGTCGTAATTGCATCAGTTATGAGGAGTATCTATCCAGCTCCCACCCTGTGTGAACAACAGCCAATTGTTGTTCATGTAGGCACCCAGCCCAGCTGGATGGCAGAGCTGAGTTTCGAACCGATGAGTTAGAAATGTCAGCTCTGGTGTGCTAGCGTCTTTTACCGCTGCATCACCTGAGCGCATCTCTCAAGTCTTCTGAATGTGTCCTGTGATATCGGGGACCAAGGTAAGTTGCAAGGTGGGGCCTCCATGTCAAATCCCTTTAAATGCAGATTTTACATTTTCATCCAAAGCGACTTACAGTTGTGACAGTATACAATCTAAGCAATTGAGGGTCAAGGGTCTTGCTCAAGGGCCCAACAGTTGCAACCTGGCAGTGGTGGGGCTTGAACCAGCAACCTTCTGATTACTAGTCCAGTACCTTAACCACTAGGCTACAACTGCCCTAAATGAGGTTGAAGTTGTAGAACTCAGTTAGGCACTGGAGCACAGTAAGAAAACAGGCCCTTCCCAGAACTGTTGCGACAAGATTAGATGCATATGTCATATATTTCATTTCATATCCCTGTTAGCAATGGGTTTGGCTGAAATTGGTAACTAAAAGAGGTGTCTGCATACTTTTGGCCATATAGCGTTCATCCGTCCAGTTTGGATGGGTGAAGCTTTTCTCAGATTAAGGAAACCATTCACAAACACACACTGACTATTAATAACTTAGATTTTTTTGAAAATCTCATCATGTAAATAAAGTTTAATGTAGGCGAACACCCACGTTTGAGGTTAAGCATTATGCTGAAAGCATGAACCCAGTCGCTGAGGTCTATAATTGCTGACAGGGTTCAAAAATTTAAATGCACAAAGGACGTGACCGTGGGGATTTCAGGTCAACGGTACATCAATTTAGCATTATTGCTCACTTATTTCATTCTTAAATGCATTTCTTTCAGTCCCAGTGGATGCGGTAATGATTAAGCTCTTAAAACAAAGACAGGAAGAAGTTTGGAAAGGTGATGAGGGTGAACAGCCAACTCTCCTCCTTATATAATAGTAAAAAAATTTACCATGCATGTCAACCATTTCCATTTTCTACCAAGAAAGTGTTGGCCAGCATCACTGCTTGATTTCAGACTAAATATTCACACAACAAGAACCTAGAAATGCAACTTAATGGCGTATTTGTCATCAACTATCCATTTAAAAAGTATGTGGACATCCCTTAATATTATGGGATATGAAATGATCAAAAAGTTTGGTGTGTAGGAACTCCAGCAGCTTGAACAGACCTGATCTTGTCTTGTCCAAGTGCCTGGACGAAACCTCACAACTGGTCTTTGGAAGCCTACCCAGTAGTGGATGGCTTTGGCATGTCTTTGGCTTTGGATTAAGATGTCCAAAAAGTGTGTCTGCATACTTCTGGCCATAAAGTCCGTTGAATGTTACACTTTAATATTTATTTTGTATATATAAATATTTTCATTCATTCATTCAGTTTCAGGTTTTACCAGTGCTTTATCCTGGTCAGGGCCATGGTGGGCCCAGCTTTCTCTATCACTAGACGCAATGCTAAAACACACCCCCAGAAAGAACTCCAGTCTAGCATGGGGGCTCCAACTGTGTCTGTATGAATACACCCAAGAGCAAAACTGGGTATTCAAACCCTTAATCCTAGCAATAGTGGGCTGGCGTAATTTACCATTGCACCACCTAAGCACCTGAGCACTATTTTAATAAATTAGTATTGTTTTTATTATTATCATATAATAATAATAATAATAATAATTATTATTATTATTATCATCATTATCATATAATTATTATTATTATTATTGTTATTATTATTAGTAGTAGTAGTAGTAGTATTATCATTATTATTATTATTATTATTATTATTATTATTATTATTATTATCATTATCATTATCATTATTATTATCATTATTATTATTATTATTATTATTATTATTATAAGTATAATTATTATTATTATCATTATTATCTTATTATAATTATTATCATCATCATTATTATCTTATTATTATTATTATCATCATCATATTATTATTTTTATTATTATCTCATTATTATTATTATTATTATTATTATCATCATTATTATTATCATTATTATCATTATTATTATTATTATCATCATCATCATTATTATTTTTGTTGAAGAGAAGTTTTGATATTCAAAACATTCTAAGCAGGGTCATGCACAGACACTTTAGATGGCAGAGGCTCAATTTATTAGCAGGAACCCCTCTTAAAAATATTTATTTAAAAAAATAGACAAGTTGGCAGCTCAAGTTGGCACAGCTGTAAAATACGCTAGCACACCAGAGCTGGGATTTCAAATACATCAAATTTATGTATCGAATTTCAGCTCTGCCATCCGGCTGGGCTGGGGGGCTACATGAACAACGATTGGTTGTTGTTGGGAAAGCGGGACCAGTGTTCCTCATAACTGGTGCAATTAAGACCCCTGCTGGCTGATTGATGGCGCCTGAGCAGAGTTGGGGAATAATGTGGATCAGGGTGTGGCTCTCCGTGCACAAGGCTGATCCGCATATGAACTCGCCTCGTGCAGGTGAAAAGAGGCAGTCGGTACCGATTAAGTGTCGGAGGGGGCGTGTGTCAGTTGCAAAGCTCCCCAGTTAGCAGTGGAGGGTTGTATTGGTAGAGGTGAAGCAGAACGCAACCAGGGTAATTGGATACGACTAGATTGGGGAGAAAATTGGGGGGGGGGGGGGGGGGGGGGAGAAAAAAAATAGACAACTTGATATTCAACAGAATTAAATTTAACAACAAAAATAGAAATTTAAAGAATAAAAATCATGCAAAAGGGTGATTATCCAATCAGAGGTTAAAAGAGTGCATCTGTGCATACGCCTAAGTCTACATATAAACATGAGATGGATAACATATTACATTTTAAATTAATTTTATTTACATTTTAACTGTTTTATTTAACATATAGCAAAACAGTCTGGTTAGAATCCTATTTTAAAAGGCAACATAATTAAACATTTTAAACTGTAGGGAAAAAACAGAGTGAACTTTCTTGGTTTTACTTTTTAAATGGTTTGTAGAACAGCCCACATGTACCGTCTACACTACACTAAAAGTGTCCTTAATTGACATCCCAATCCAGTACCAGAATTGCCCCCCTTTCTTGCTAACACAGTCTTCCTTCACTCTTCTAGAAAAGCGCTTCACAAAATTCAGGAATGTATTTTTGAGATTTGGTGCCCATACATGTAAAAAACGTTAAAAAACCATGTAAGTCCGGGCACTGACGTAAAATCAAAAAGCCTGGTTCTAATTAATGTTTTAATTGGTCCCAAAGGGGTTTAATGAGGCCACTGGAGCTCCTCCATATGACATCAAGCCTTATCATTAGCAAGTTAACTTTGTACCCAGTAAAGCATACAAAACTGTCACCACTGCACTGGAACCATAACTTATTGTAGATTATCAATGTTATACACCGATCAGCCTTACATTAAAACCACCTCCTTGTTTCTACTCACTGTCCATTTTATCAGCTCCTCTTACCATATAGAAGCACTTTGTAGTTCTACAATTACTGACTGTAGTCCATCTGTTTCTCTGCATACTTTGTTTGCCCCCTTTCATGCTGTTCTTCAATGGTCAGGACTCTCCCAGGACCACGACAGAGCAGGTATTATTTGGGTGGTGGATCATTCTCAGCACTGCAGTGACACTGACATGGTGGTGGTGTGTTAGTGTGTGTTGTGCTGGTATGAGTGGATAAGACACAGCAGCACTGATGGAGTCCCTGATGGACTGAGAATAGTCCACCAGTTAAAAATATCCAGCCAACAGCGCCCTGTGGGCAGTGTCCTGTGACCACTGATGAAGGTCTAGAAGATGACCAACTCAAACAGCAGCAATAGATGAGCGATCGTCTCCGACTTTACATCTACAAGGTGGACCAACTAGGTAGGAGTGTTTAATAGAGTGGACAGTGAGTGGACACGGTATTTAAAAACTCCAGCAGCACTGCTGTGTCTGATCCACTCATACCAGCACAACACACACTAACACACCACCACCATGTCAGTGTCACTGCAGTGCTGAGAATGATCCACCACCTAAATAATACCTGCTCTGTGGTGACAATGTGTGTAGAAACAATGAGGTGTATCTTTGGACTGTGCGAAACCAGAGCTCCATACAGAAAGGACCCAGAAATTAAACCCAGGAGTTTCTTGCTATGAAGCAACTGTACTACCCATGAGCCACCATGGCACCCTTGAATTAGAAGCTGCATGAACACTGATCTTAGTTTAATGTAATAAGCTTGACCTTTTTTCAGCCAGACTTTAATCCTATAACAATATGTGTTTCAATCACACAGCCAGAAGAACAGTTGCAGAAGCTACACATGTTCGCACATAGAGTTTGGCACTGATCTTCATCATCTTCACTGTACAGGCACCGTTGATCAACCAGAAGAGGTTGTAATTGCATCAGTTCAAAGGAATCCCCTTTTTGGCAGTCCAACCCAATAGACAAGTGGTCCCCAAACCCCCGCCGTGTACCGGTACCGGTCCATGGGTCATTTATTACCGTTTATCATTATGTTTATCATCTCATTTCACCCCTAGGTGGAAGCAGCGTCTCGTTGCAGCAAAAAAAAGCTCATTTGTGAGCAGTATAGTTATTATATTTTAAATATAATGAAATTATATCTTATATGAAACTGGTCCGTGGTGCAATAAAGGTTGGGGACTGCTGCAATAGACTAATCATTGTCTGTGGAGGCGCCCAGCCTGCCGGAAGCAGATGTCAGCTCTGGTGTTTACTGAACATAAAGAGGATTTGATGTTAGTTTACTGCAGGTTTTTGTAAATAATAAAAGTTTCAAGCTTCTTTGCTCCAGCAATTTCTAATATTGGTAAAACTACAATACTAATGTTAAGTTTCTTACTGTCTCTAACTGGTTAGGCAATGTGATAGTGATCAAATGGTTCACGTAATTTTATGCATTCAGCAACAAAGTTGCTATTGATTTGGGACGTTAACTTGGCTAGCTAGCTGGTACTCAATATACAGTAGACCCTTGACTTACGAATTAAATTGGTTCCAAAGGGCTGTTCTTAAGTCAAAACCTATTTTTCCCATAAGAAATAATGTAAATAGAATTAATCCGTGCCAGACCTCCCAAACCACCCCCTTACGTAACCTATGTAATGTCTTAAACGTTATTTTCTGTTATAAATACAAGTATATTTTCCCTTAAATCCTAAATGATAGAATAGACATTCCTGTAACAAACAATAATAAACAACAATACACAGTAGTACTGTACATAAAAACACACACCACATTTCAGTACAGTACGTGTTCTGTACCATACATCATAAAAAAATTCCTTCTTTTTATATAAAATGTATCTACCAGAAACAACAATAACTCTCATATTTCTCTATTATTTACTTCTTTATTTCAAGTGTTGTATTTTGTAGGTGTAACTGCACAAAAGGAGGAATACTTTACTGAGCCGATTTCATTCTTCTCTCTCACTCACTGCCCCCTCTGTCTGATACACAGTGACATCTACTGACAGGAGTAATTATACAACACAACAAATAGTGATATTTTTTTTTCTCAACACTATGCTTCTCTGCACATTCTTTGGGGACATTTGGGGACAATATAGAATTTTACAAAATATAAAGAAAACACCGGAAAAACACTGTCCGCTGTCCGAATGTTCACTCACTGTATATATAGAGAGAGTGAGATGGTTGGAGTCAACTTGTTCGTGATGTCACGTGTTTCGCTAATTTCTGTTCGTAATCCGAAATTTGTTTGCACGGTAAGTTGAAAAAGATCGTTCGTAACCCGAAATTTTCATATGGTAAACCATTCATAACTCAAGGGTCTACTGAACTCACAATGTACAGGCAGCAACAGTGTAAATAAGACACAGCTGTGAGCATTTCTTTCAGACTTGTTGGAAAATGACTATAAAACACTGAAATTACAAACCATTAAATCTGAGTTTATTTGATAAATACAAAATTATCCTGTACCTTCAAACATGATCTCATCTGATAGCTAGCTCAAAACATTTACATCTTGTCTGCTATTTGGTTTTCAAATGTGGCGAATCCCGTTTCATATTTCACACTGCTCCATTGTGTCCTCAGATATCTCAACACATTTCTTCATTGTTTATTTCGCCAACTGATAATGATATGAATGCAGGTGTGTGCTTCCCATGTGCAGCATTTTCCACTCCCAAAATCACTTGGCCACTTTATGAGCAGATGTTCAGTGAACCTCTGCCCACATGAAGCTGGACGTTGGATAAACCCAAACTGCATACAAAGAGCTCCAATATTCTGGTCCATTTCCATTGTCTGTTTAGCTACATGGAATACATGTGTTACCAATCTAATGAAATACAAGGCATAATTTGCAAGTATTTGTTTTAGTACCTGAGGAGGAAAGTTTGGAAAATGAATACTTTTTTACTGATAAATATGTGTTTAGAACTGGAATCGGAAACTGGAATAGGAATGGTAACCCTAAGTACTGGATAAAGGACATTTTTACTAGATTTGGAGAGCCAAGTGCCCTTGTCCTAGGTATTAGAATTGGAATCTTTTGCCCCTGAAATAGTTTTTTGATACTGAGAATGTTTCTTACAGTACTTGGAACAGTTATTGCTGGAATATAAAACTAAAAGCTAGAACCAGTTCCTTGGGACTTACAACATAAAAAATGGTACTGAATTGTGGCTTTTGTATTAAAACAGAAATATTTGGTACTATATAACTCAGTTGCTAAAACACTAAACCCCATTCTTGGAACACATCTGTCAACTCTTTTCACAAAACCTTAAACAATTTTCACCTAGTTTGACACATTTTATATCTGATTCAACCTTTTTGCAAAACTCTAAACACATTCTCACTGACAAAACACATTCTGCATGGTAGTGGCACACACATGCCACAAAAGTTGAACACAATGAACAATTGTCATTATTATCACACTACAGATGAGAACTGTGGACACGTGTCCAAAAAGGAAGATGAGGAAAACCAAGAATAAGAGCAGTTGTATCAAATACTGTATTGCATGTAAGCAGCATATGTATACAATGACATACATGTCTGTCATGATGTGTCACAATTTAACTGGAATCCATGAAGAGGCCACATGAATGTTTATATTTGGACGAAGCTGGGTTCCATCTAACAAAGGAGTGACGAGGTTGCAACATAATTTGTCAACGTGAAATTATAGAAATGTCTGTTCAGTGTGGTGGTAATGTGACCCTCATGTGCGGCCATCAACAGCAATGGAGTTCTGCATCACCGTTACATTAGGGCTCTACAACACAGAACATCTAACATTTCTGGATGGTCTACAAGACGCTTTGCTTGGACTTGAGCAGTGGGAACCCTGAGCAGGTCAAGTATGCGAATGGTTCATCAACCACTGTTTCACCAGTTCCTTGGGTCTTACAACTAAACTATTTGGTACTAAATTGTAGTTTTTGTATTGAAACAAAAAAAGGTTGGTACTATATTAAGAATCTTTTGTATATTACAAACCTGAAGCTAAAACTATAAGCTTGAACCAGTTCCTTGGGTCCTAAAAAAAATGATACTAAATTGTGGTTTTTGTATTGAAACAGAAATGTGTGGTACTATATTAATAATCTTTTGTATATTATGAACCTGAAGCTAAAACTAAAAGCTAGAACCAGTTCCTTGGGTCCTACAACTAAACTATTTGGTACTGAATTGTGGCTTTTGTATTGAAACAAAAATGTTCAGTACTATATGAATCTTGTGTATATTACAAACCTAAAACTTTTTATACATAAAGTGGAATTTTTGGCATTCAAGTGGTTGATTTGGTACTACACTCCTCAAGTGATGCATTTTCAGTAAAATTATCTATTTTCTTAACTTGTACTCTTGGAATAAATGGATCTTCTTTGACAAGATGAGATGATTGTGTTTATTTGTCACTGTTGTATCAAACAGCTTTTCTGACTATCACTTGCGGAAAAAGCTGAACTTTTAACATGTATCGACTGCCACTGAGCATTTACATGATTTTTTTAGCAAAGTTTTCTTGATGCGTTTTCATAAAACCTTTAATTTTCTCATGTACCTTAGTGACATTTTGCAAACTGTTCTTTTTTTCTGCAGATTTTTTTTTAAACCAGGCCATTAAACAGTCACTGCTTTAGTGAACAGGATGCCAGTGCTGCCAATGTAGATGAAGTGATAAGATAAAGTGAGGTCAAACTTCTTGGAGACCCGGGGTCAGACCCAGTCAGTGGTACAATTCTCTTATAAAGGAGCTCTTTGGTAGTGTGTTGTAGAGGGTTGTGTGAGGCATTTCCTCTGCATTATAGAAAAAAAATGTGGTTAAATAGAGCTTTAAAGAAAATGGTAGTTATAAATCCCAATAGAAATAGACTATTGCACTTGATATTGCATAAGCTTTTCTTACTTTTTGTAGCACTGACTTGGACTCATGGCTTGGAATACACCAATACATACAAAAATTTTTTTCAAAAGCTGGTGATGCTTTAAAACAATAAATAAATCAACAAGACACACACCTTTCAGTCAAAGAAGTGAAACAACACAGTTCTACGACTCTATGACTCCAAAACATATCCATTTGGATTTTCCTCTATTAACTCCATATGGAAGAAACATGTTTAATGTTTAATCTTTACAGGAGTGGCCAGCATTCTTACATTTTCCAAGGGCTGAGCAACAACAATTCAAAAAGCCCATTTTCAAAAAGATAGCAGAAAAAAAACATCTGAACAATAGGAATAGTCTTTATAACCTCAGATACAATCATTGTTAACTAGACAATAGAATGTAGCAAGGGAAAACCACTGCTAGCCAAAAAAATCAGTGACTGTTGGACTATTTCACACAAAGATCAGATAGCAAACTTTGAATTTATTCAAAAAGATTTCAGTATGTCAAGCAAAAAGCAAATTATTAGTCATGGGCAGTAAGAATGGTTTGCTGTTTCAGGACCTGGATGACTTGCCCCTATTATTTATTTCTTTATTTTATTCCTGGTTCAGAAAATAGATGACTTGCCTCTATAATTACATATCATGTTACTGCATTGACGTTTGAATTTTGTTCTTTGTCTCTGAGGCTGAGAGTTTGCTGCAGAGGTTGTTTACATATTTTGCAAAAGAAAAAGTAATTTTGCCAACAACATACCAACCTTTGCATCTAGCTCTGTTGTATGTATTATGGCTTAAGCTATTTTCTTCATTTCTCCTGCTGTTTCTGCAACATATTAATGTTAAAAACCTCTGTTCTGATTTCACCTTTGTTTATGAAATTAAATGGACCAAACCCTCATTACTACATGAACTGAACTGTAGTAAAACGTCCTTAGTAACAAAGTAATGGTACCATATACACCGACTAGGCATAACATTATGACCACTGACAAGTAAAGTGAATAACTGATTATCTCTTCATCACGGCACCTGTTAGTGGGTGGGATATATTAGGCAGCAAGTGAACATTTTATCCTCAAAGTTGATGTGTTAGAAGCAGGAAAAATTTATTTGAGTTTGACAAGGGCCAGATTGTGATGGCTAGACGACTGGGTCAGGGCATCTCCAAAACTGCAGCTCTTGTGGGGTGTTCCCGAACTGCAGTGGTAAGTATCTGTCAAAATTGGTCCAAGGAAGGAACAGTGGTGAACCGGTGACGGGGTCATGGGTGGCCAAGGCTCATTGATGCACGTGGTGAGTGAAGGCTGGCCCGTGTGGTCTGATGTGCATCACAGTTTGTTGCGTATGGGGCTGCATAGCCACAGACCAGTCAGGGTGCCCATGCTGACCCCTGTCCACCGCCGGAAGCGCTAACAATAGGCACGTGAGCATCGGAACTGGACCACGGAGCAATGGGAGAAAGTGGCCTGGTCTGATGAGTCACGTTTTCTTTTACATCACGTGGATGTCCGGGTATGTGTGCGTCGCTTACCTGGGGAACACATGGCACCAGGATGCACTATGGGAAGAAGGCAAGCCAGCGGTGGCAGTGTGATGCCATCCATGTCCTGCCATTCATATGGATGTTACTTTGACACGTACCACCTACCTAAGCATTGTTGCAGACCATGTACATCCTTTCATGGAAACGGTATTCCCTGATGGCTGTGGCCTCTTTCAGCAGGATAATGCGCCCTGCTACAAAGCAGAAATGGTTCAGGAATGGTTTTGAGGAGCATAACAAGGAGTTTGAGGTGTTGACTTGGCCTCCAAATTCCCCAGATCTCAATCCAATTGAGCATCTGTGGGATGTGCTGGACAAACAAGTCCGATCCATGAAAGCCCCACCTTGCAACTTACAGGAGTTAAAGGATCTGCTGCTAACATCTTTGTGCCAGATACCACAGCACATCTTCAGGGGTCTAGTGGAGTCCATGCCTCGATGGGTCAGGATTGTTTTGGCAGCAAAAGGGGGACTAACACAATATTTGCAAGGTGGTCATAATGTTATGCCTCATCAGTGTAAGTCAATGATCTTTTGTGCTGTAAGATTTCCATTTGTTTGGGAAGGGGAATGGGAATGGGTAACCCAGGCAGAATGAATGCCAATTGGTCACACTGTACTTTCTGCATTGAGATCAGGGTACATTGGGGTGCTGTTCAAACCCAGCACCCACACTACCAGCTATATCACCATGCTGCAAAAAATGACCTTTTCTTGTCAGTCCAACAGATATTATTAAAAATTACAAATGTAAGGAACACAGTCAGTTTCTCAGTGGTTTAAAATGTGTTTTGTAAGGACATGAAAACAGCCTTATTATTAAAAAAAATCTGCAAGTGCTATTGCTCAAGACATGTTTATTGTTGGGTTTATTGTTTTAAACTGGTGGCTCCCCACATAGGGTTGCATGGGTCACTGATGGAAGATTTTTATAAGCCATTAATACGGATTTCTAAATAGATAAATCTAATTTATAAATATTTAAACGTTTTGAAGGTTTGTGTTAAGCCTCCCTTAATTTTATTATCTTAGGCAATTTATTCAATTTAGAGCTTCTGACATGGCCATAAAAACAATACTGAAGTCAAACAAAAACCTGGAGGTGAAAGTGGGGTTGGGGGTGCAAAGAGTAGCCCTTACAGTGGGTTTACTGGCAAAAAAAGATTGAGAACCTCAACTTAACCAGGTATTTTAAATACTACATGATAAAAGTGGGAATCAGCAATTACAGTAGCACACATGGATTTACAACTAGCAAATAATGGGTCTGACCTACATCTGTTGAAAATGGGCCGTAAGGGGGAGATGGGGGTGCGGCTGAGGGAAATGACCGACCTGACCTAGACTTCCCTGCAGAGATGAACAGAGCCCTTCTTACTCTGAACAAATAGATTTTGTGCTGCTGGCGATCTTCAGATAAGTGGAGTGGAGATGAAAATCTCAGAGCTGTCCACTAACACTCCATTAAACATTTTAAGGATTTTCTTTTAGCACTTCATCCACTTCCTGTCTCTTCCTGTCAGTCCTGAAACCAACACATATCTCTCTGTTAATGTGATATTTCAGTGATGACCTGGGTGGAGTCTGAGCTTGAGTAAAGTACTTCATTTGTTCATGGAACAAAGTTACCTAACATGTTTACCATCCGCTCAATGTAGTTCATTAAAAGCAGCCGGGTCAGATTTCAGCCAAGCCTCAACCCCAAATCAGAAAAAGTTGGGACAGCATGGAAAATACATTTACTTTGACTGGTCAACTTCATTTCATTTATTAATAAACATCCATTCCTGCATTTCAGGCCTGCAACACATTCCAAAAAAAGTTGGGACAGAAAAGCATTTACCACTTTGTAATGTTCCCATTCCTTTTCACCACACTTAAAAGATGTTTTGGCACCGAGGAGACCAAGTGATTTAATGTTTCAGTTTTTATTTTGTCTCATTCTTCCTGCAAACACGTCTTAAGATGTTTAACAGTACGGGGTCGTCGTTGTCACATTTTTTGTTGAAAAATTCTTCACACATTCTCTATTGGGGACAGGTCAGGACTGCAGGCAGGCCAGTCCAGTACCCGTACCCTCTTCTTCCACAGCCATGCCTTTGTAATGTGTGCAGCACGTGGTTTTGCATTGTCTTGTTGAAAAATGCATGAACATCCCTGGAAAAGATGACGTCTTGAAGGCAGCATATGTTGCCATATGTTGATAAGATCTCAATGTACTTTTCTGCATTAATGCTGCAACACAAAAGTGTAAATGACCTTTGCCAAGGGCACTAACACAACCCCATACCATGACAGACCCTGGCTTTTGGACTTGTTGCTGATAACAGTCTAGATGGTCCTTTTTGTGTTTGGTCTGGAGCACACGCCGTCCATTTTTTCCAAAAAAGACCTGGAATGCTGATTCATCCGACCACAATACATGTTTTCACTGTGTGATGGTCCATCCTAGATGTACTGTAGATGAAGAAATATGCAAATTCCTTCCAATGTTTCTTTGAGGTTCATTGTTTTAAACATTTCAATCATTTTCTCACACATTTGTTGACAAACTGGAGATCCTCTGATCATCTTTGCTCATCAAAGACTCTGTCCTGGATGCTGCTTTTGTACCAAATCATGATTATAATAACCTGTTTAGAATCACATCATTATTAAGTTTTTTTTTTACCCTTTTACTAGCCCTAAATTGCCCCCATCCAAACTTTTTTTGGAATGTGTTGCAGGCATGAAATGCAGGAATGGATGTTTATTAATAAATGAAATGAATATATCGGGTTCAAACTGTCTGTAAAAGTCAACATAAATGTAAGGAACACTGTGTTTTTATTTTATTTGCATTTTCCATACTGTCCAACTTTTTCTGATTTGGGGTTGTAAGTCTGGAAAAGAGTTACAAAGCAACAGTAATAACAGAGGGTATGAGAAAGGCAATTACTTTTTTTCACAGCACTGTATATCGGAATCTGAGGCCATCAGGGTCCACCTTTAAGTTAATCAGGTATATCATATTTGTTGTTATTGCCTACAGCTGTACAAGGTTACAATCACCTCAGATGAATGAGCTTGTCGGTGCTTGTTAGATCATTGGATGTCCAGATCTTGTTCCCGATAGTCTGTATAGCATAAGGCATCTGGCTTAAAGGATGAGGATATGTTTACTTTCTTCTTGTTCTGTTGGCTCAAGATTTCTCTGGCAGATTTGCTAGCTTTTACACCAATGCTTCTTCCCACTCTTGCAGAGTGTGTCTGGTCACATTTCTCCAGCTTCCTCCTGCAGTGCTTTTTACACCTTGCTCGCATTTCACCTCATTTGTCACGGCGAGGTTCATTCATGAGTACAGGCAGACACGTAGAGTTGGCCTTGGTCAATATTTTCTCTCTTTTAACAGCGAGTCAGACAGGGATGATGTTTCAGGATGGCTGAGCAGTGAACTTCTGCGCTGTACCGGAGGACAGTTCACGCTAGACAACACCCAGGAGGGGGAGACGGAAGAAGTGAAAAATATGATACATCACATTGTGTGTGATGATGGGGAAAGCACATCAGGACAAAAAAAGGTCAGACGGCTGGCAATTAGCAGGGCGAAGGAGATAAAGGGTGAGTTTCAAACACTAGTGTTTGGTCTACAGGTATAAAAGAGACACTAATGTCCAAATGATTTTTCAAATTATGCTTTTCTTTATTAACTATCCATTTTACCAGCTCCACTTACCATATAGAAGCACTTTGTAGTCCTACAATTACTGACTGTAGTCCATCTTTTCCTCTGCATGCTTTGTGAGCCCACTTTCATGCTGTCCTTCAATAGTCAGGACCACACAGAGTAGGTATTATTTGGGTGGTGAATCACTCTCAGCACTGCAGTGACACTGATATGGTGGTGGTGTGTTGGTGTGTGTTGTGCTGGAATGAGTGGATAAGAGACAGCAGCGCTGCTGGAGTTTTAAAACTCCTCACTGTCACTGCTGCACCAAGAATGGTCCACCAACCAAAAATATCCAGCCAACAGTGCCCCGTGGGCAGCGTCCTGTGACCACTGATAAAGGTCTAGAAGATGACCAACTCAAACAGCAGCAATAGATGAGCAATCATCTCTGACTTTACATCTACAAGGTGGACCAACTAGGTAGGAGTGAATAATGGAGTGGACAGTGAGTGGACATGGTATTTAAAAACTCCAGTAGCGTTGCTGTGTCTGATCCACTCATGCCAGCACAACACACACTAACACACCACCACCATGTCAGTGTCACTGCAGTGCTAAGAATGATCCACCACCCAAATAATACCTACTCTGTGGTGGTCCTGAGCATCGAAGAACAGGGTGAAAGCAGTCTAAAACAGTATGTAGAGAAATAGAAGGACTACAGTCAGTAATTGTAGAACTACAAAGTGCTTCTATATGGTAAGTGGAGCTGATAAAATGAATAGTGAGTGTAGAAACAAGGAGGTGGTTTTAATGTTATGGCTGATCAGTGTACCTGATCTGGCAGAGTTTTATACTGGGTGCGCATCCTGATGCAACCCTCTTACTTTTATCCAGTCTTGGGACCAGCACTGAGAGCACACTCACAAGTTCACCTTCCAATGGCTAGTCTTTTTCGACCATCCCCACCCTCTGTAAAACATAGCCAATCATGTCTGTGCAGATGCCCGACTGTCTGACAGCACCCCCTAAATTGCCTCTAAAACAAGTATATAAATGTGTGTTGGACTGAGTGGGCACGGTGGCTCAGTGGGTAGCACTGTTGCCAGCAAGAAGGTCCTGGGTTCGATCCCCAAGCGGGGCAGTCCAGGGCCTTTCTGTGTGGTGTTTGCATGTTCTCCCCGTGTCTGCGTGGGTTTCCTCCGGGAGCTCCGGTTTCCTCCCACAGTCCAAAAACACGCAGTCAGGTTAATTGGAGACACTGAATTGCTCTATAGGTGAATGTGTGTGTGTGTATGTGTGTCTGCCCTGCGATAGACTGGTGCCCCATCCAGGGTGTTACTGTGTGCCTTGCGCCCATTGAAAAGCTGGGATAGGGTCCAGCATCCCTCCGCAACCCTAATCGGATAAGCAGTTAAGAAAGTGAATGAGTGAGTGTTGGACTGTAAACACTGGTGAACAGTTTCTACTCTGTGTTCACTTTTTTACGTGGCGCCACATCCTTGATTGAGTCCTTGATTAAGACAAATTTGTTATTGAACATAAATGAATCTGGTATGAGCACGTTTATGGGTCGTTCTGCTACTAAATTATCCTCTCGGGGCCATTACATTTTATAGCCTTGTCCCACAGTGTTCTGATCACCACCAGAGACGTTCTATGACACTAGCGCTTTCACAAAGCGTTTGACTGACAATGGATTTATGTTCTTCTGTTTCCTGGCCTGTCAAACAGCAACATTTTGTTCACTCTCATTGTGACAAACAACAGCTGCTTGGTGTCTCCTCGGCCAGATTTAGAAACTTTTACTCTCACCCACTTCTTCTCCAGCCATTGTTTACAGCCTGCTGAGGTTAATTATGCATTTCATGGGGCATTTGTGAGCCGAGATGTGAGATGTCATTGTGTCCTCTTCTCTTTCAGAAAGGCTCGACAGAGGACATAAACCCCTCAGAAACGTACATGCATATATTGACAGCATTGCTTGGATAAAAAAAAAAAGAGTTGTAGGATACACTATATTGCCAAAAGTATTCGCTCGTCTGCCTTCACACACATATGAACTTGAGTGACGTCCCATTCTTAATCCATAGGGTTTAATATGATGTCGACCCATCCTTTGCAGCTATAACAGCTTCAACTCTGCTGGGAAGGCTTTCCAAAAGGTTTAGGAGTGTGTTTATGGGAATTTTTGACCATTCTTCCAGAAGCGCATTTCTGGAGGTCAGACAATGATTCCCCCCGCTGGCTCGCAGTCCCCGCTCTAATTCATATTTTTGACCTTGCTTTGTGCACTGGTGCGCAGTCATGTTGGAACAGGAAGGGGCCATCCCCAAACTGTTCCCATAAAGTTGGGAGCATGAAATTGTCCAAAATATCTCGGTACGCTGAAGCATTAGGAGTTCCTTTTACTCTAGAGTGCAGTGGCAGCGTGCTTTACACCACTGCATCCGACGCTTTGCATTGCGCTTGGTGATGTAAGGCTTGGATGCAGCTGCTCGGCCATGAAAACCCATTCCATGAAGCTCTCTACACACTGTTCTTGAGCTAATCTGAAGGCCACATGAAGTTTGGAAGTCTGTAGCGATTGACTCTGCAGAAAGTTGGCGACCTCTTTGCACCATGCGCCTCAGCATCCGCTGACCCCACTCAGCCATGAAGTGGTAGGCTATCACGGTACCATGCTGGAATTCACTGAGCTCCTGAGAGCGACCCATTCTTTCACTAATGTTTGTAGAAGCAGTCTGCATGCCTAGGTGCTTGGTTTTACATACCTGTGGCCATGGAAGTGATCAGAAACCCTGAATGCAATGATTTGGATGGGTGAGTGAATACTTTTGGCAATATAGTGTATGTTGGTAGTTTTTTATTCTAATTAATTTTCACTTGATCAGATCAGGATCGCAGCACAGTCATGTATTTTTTAAACTGTTGGAAAAAAGTTAAAAAATGCACTGTATTGGAATGTTGACTTGTCCAGGGAGTCTTTCCCCCCAGGATGATGCAGTTACAGAAGATGAATAAATCTAAGTGTGTTGTGTCTTGTGTCCCATATCAACCACAGCTGATCATTATGTTCTGCATATCTGATTTGACACAGTAAGCCTCCTTTCTTTAATCCAGGCTTGGGGCTAACACTGAGAGCGAGCTGACAAGTGCACCTCCCAATGGCTAGGATGTTTGGCTAACCCCCAAACCTGTGAACCTTTGAGTTGGTCATCTTCTAGACCTTTGTCAGTGGTCACAGGACGCTGCCCACGGGACGCTGTTGGCTGGATATTTTTGGTTGGTGGACTATTCTCAGTCCAGCAGTGACAGTGAGGAGTTTTAAAACTCCATCAACGCTGCTGTGTCTGATCCACTCATACCAGCACAACACACACTAACACACCACCACCATGTCAGTGTCACTGCAGTGCTGAGAGTGATCCACCACCCGCATAATACCCAAAAAAAGTGGTCCTGGGAGAGTCCTGACCATTGAAGAACAGCATGAAAGGGGGCTAACAAAGCATGCAGAGAAACAGATGGACTACAGTCAGTAATTGTAGAACTACAAAGTGCTTCTATATGGTAAGTGGAGCTGATAAAATGGACAGTGAGTGTAGAAACAAGGAGGTGGTCATAATGTTATGGCTGATCAGTTTATGTGACTGTGTGACTATCACTGCTCAGGAGGACAAGGTTCCTGAGATGATTAATCTACCTTCTACTGAATTTAAAAGCTTGGCGATGTTGGAGTTAAAACCAACACATTTTTGCGTGCCGTGCCGCTTCTTTCCTCCATCGGCCTCCCACGGCTTTTCGTTTCTTTCCTACTTTTTCCCCCGAACGCAATGTAAGAACATCTTCAAAGCACCATCTGTAATTTTTGACCTCTTGTTAAAGTCAAAATCTCCAGTACTGTATTTATTCATTTTTTTCCTCCACTCCTTTAGCACATCTGGACTTGATTGATGTATCGGAGTTAGTTGGAAGAGGTAACAGATGTCAAGAAATCTGGATGCGTTTGAAAAGTATGTCGAAATTGCAAATGTTTTGCTAAATGCCATCGAAGTTGAATCAGTGCATGTTTTCTTGTTTTCCCACAGTATAGGGGATCACACCGCTCCAGCTAACAGCTGTTTGTTTTTTGCTGTGTGTTTATTTTCTTCTATTTTTAAGTAGATGTCTCAAGACCCCAAAAAAAATGACAAGCAGTAAAAACTTCTAGGTAAATACGAATAAATCATGAACCTAAAGCAGCCTGGATTTGGTTACAATGAAAGCTACACTGATCAGCCATAACATTAAAATCACCTCCTTGTTTCTACACTCACTGTCCATTTTATCAGCTCCACTTACCGTCTGTATTTTCGCTTTCATGCTATTCTTCAATGGTCAGGACTCTTCCAGGACCACTACAGAGTAGGTATTATTTGGGTGGTGGATCATTCTCAGCACTGCAGTGACACTGACATGGTGGTGGTGTGTTAGTGTGTGTTGAGCTGGTATGAGTGGATAAGACACAGCAGTGCTGATGGAGTTTTAAAACACCTCACTGTCACTACTGGACTGAGAATAGTCCACCAACCAAAAATATCCAGCCAACAGCACCCTGTTGGCAGCGTCCTGTGACCACTGATGAAGGTCTAGAAGATGACCAACTCAAACAGCAGCAATAGATGAGCGATCGTCTCTGACTTTACATCTACAAGGTGGACCAACTAGGTAGGAGTGTCTAATAGAGTGAACAGTGAGTGGACACGGCAGCACTGCTGTGTCTGATCCACTCATACCAGCACAACACACACTAACACACCACCACCATGTCAGTGTCACTGCAGTGCTGAGAATCATCCACCACCCAAATAATGCCTGCTCTGTGGGGGTCCTGACCATTGAAGAACAGGGTGAAAGCAGGTTAAAAAGGTATGTAGAGAAACAGATGGACTACAGTTAGTGATTGTAGAACTACAAAATGCTTCTATATGGTAAGTGGAGCTGATAAAATGGACAGTGGTGCAAATCGGGTAAAACAGAAGATGCTGTTACTGCTGCAAAGGAAGTTTTTGCAAATTTGCAAATGTGCGTACTAAGATAGAGGCTATTGTCAACTCACCTCACAGCAAAAAGGTCCTGGGTTCAATTCCCAGGTGGATCGGGCCGGATCCTTTCTGTACGGAGTTTGCCTGTTCTCTCCATGTCCGCATGGGTTACCAAGTCTTTTAATTGGAGATACTAAAATTCCACTTGAATATGAGTGTGTGAGCTTTGCCTATTTAATCGGACCCACCACAACCCAGAATAGAATAAAGCGTTGGTAAAACAGACAGTGAGTGAATATATGAAGGTGGAAAGACCGGATGTGGTATGGGTTAATTGCTACAGCAACAGTGACCCCTGCTGTCTAGTCAAGGGCCCAACAGTGGCAATCTGCCAATGGTGGGGCTTGAACCAGCAACCTTCCGATTACTAGTCCAGTACCTTAACCACTAGGCTGCAACTTCCCATCTGTCGAAAGGGGGTTTGAGCTACTTTATGGATCTCCTTGGCCAGTGTGGACACTTTGAATGAATTAAGTAAATCTAAACTGAGGCTATAAAAATAAGAAAAAAAATCAAAGCTATTGCTGTACTGCCGTCCTCACTAGCCCTCCTCCAGGTCTGCAATGTGACGCATCATGAATCTAGGACTGCTTTCTCACATTCGGCTGACTTTGCAGATAGTCTCATTACTTTCATTGGAAAAGGGATTTTTTTTTGAAGAGAGGGTAGATCTGTTACACTCATTGGAAAAGGTGAATCAACAGGATCTCCAGAGATGCTGGAAAGACAAAATTGCAAATGTGTGGTTATTTCGAAGATTTGAAGAAGCAAATGAAGAAAGTCGAAGCAAAAGAAAAACAACAAAGAAATGAGATACAGATGTTTAGTAGCATTTGATTGAAACCTCCTGTTTTATTTGCTAATATGTTGTTGATCTCAAGCTATATCTCGAGGTGTAACAGCAATGAACCATTTATTATGAGCAAGTAATGTGGAACGCAGGATTGTTTTGATTATTTTGAAGTATTGAGTGTAGCATTATTATATTACAAATTTTTTTCCCTCTCAATTCATTTCATTTCTCATTAAGCAGGAAAAATCCTTCAAAGAGCTTTGGCTTTCCACTCGCCAGACATAGCGCTGCTTGCTAGTAAGTGTAAGCAAGCTAGTAAAAAGACATAAGGATGAAAAATATATCTTAGCTAACAGTGTCATTTATAATATTAAATAACATCTTGCAGACCCAATCAGGAAAGCTTATAAAACCACAGTGCATTCCAAAATTCCAAGTAATCCTTCAAAGTAAAGTCACAAGAAGATTAATCACAATGGTGGATGGATTCCAATTAAAATGTTAGCAGAGGAAGTTTCCGGTGTAACCAGGGTTCAAGTGAATGGTGGTTTGATTGAGATCCAAACATAGGGTGGCCATACGTCCTCTTTTCCCCCGGACATGTCCTCTTTTTTGGACCTGAAAATGCAAATGAAAAATTTCTAAATCACCAATAATAGTCTGCTATTCTTTAACCTATGACCTGTAAAGCTGGCACGAACAGTGGGGCCAAAAAGTATTTAGTCAGCCACTGATTGTGCAAGTTCTCCTACTTAGAAAGATGAGAGAGGTCTGTAATTTTCATCATAGGTACACTTCAACTATGAGAGACAAAATGAGAATTTATTTGTAAATTATGGTGGAAAATAAGTATTTGGTCACCCACAAACAAGCAAGATTTCTGGCTCTCACAGACCTGTAACTTCTTCTTTAAGAATCTCTTTTGTCCTCCACTCGTTACCTGTATTAATGGCACCTGTTTGACATCGTTATCTGTATAAAAGACACCTGTCCACAGCCTCAAACAGTCAGACTCCAAACTCAACCATGGCCAAGACCAAAGAGCTGTCGAAGGACACCAGGAAGAAAACTGTAGACCTGCACCAGGCTGGGAAGAGTGAATCTACAATAGGCAAGCAGGTTGGTGTGAATAAATCAACTGTGGGAGCAATTGTAAGAAAATGGAAGACATACAAGACCATTGATAATCTCCCTTGGGGTCAAAATCTCATCCCGTGGGGTCAAAATGATCATGAGAACGGTGAGCAAAAATCCCAGAACTACACAGAGGGACCTGATGAATGACCTGCAGACAGCTGGGACCAAAGAACAAAGGCTACCATCAGTAACACACTACGCCGAGAGGGACTCAAATCCTGCAGTGCCAGACGTGTCCCCCTGCTTAAGCCAGTACATGTCCAGGCCCGTCTGAAGTTTGCCAGAGAGCATATGGATGATCCAGAAGAGGATTGGGAGAATATCATGTGGTCAGATGAAACCAAATTGGAACTTTTTGGTAAAAACTCAACTCGTCGTGTTTGGAGGAAGAAGAAAAACCCAAGAACACCATACCTACTGTGAAGCATGGGGGTGGAAACATCATGCTTTGGGGCTGTTTTTCTGCAAAGGGGACAGGGCGACTGATCCGTGTTAAGGGAAGAATGAACGGGGCCATGTATCGTGAGATTTTAAGCCAAAACCTCCTTCCATCAGTGAGAGCATTGAAGATGGAACGTGGCTGGGTCTTCCAGCATGACAATGATCCCAAACACACTGCTCGGGCAACGAAGGAGTGGCTCCGTAAAAAGCATTTCAAGGTCCTGGAGTGGCCTAGCCAGTCTCCAGACCTCAACCCCAGATAAAATTTGTGGAGTCCGTGTTGCCCAGCGACAGCCCCAAAACATCACTGCTCTAGGGGAGATCTGCATGGAGGAATGGGCCAAAATACCAGCTACAGTGTGTGCAAACCTGGTGAAGATTTACAGGAAACATTTGACCTCTGTCATTGCCAACAAAGGTTATGTTACAAAGTATTGAGTTGAACTTTGTTATTGACCAAATACTTATTTTCCACCATAATTTACAAATAAATTCTTTAAAAATCCTACAATGTGATTTCCTGGATTTTTTTTTCTCATTTTGTCTCTCATAGTTGAAGTGTACCTATAATGAAAATTACAGACCTCTCTCATCTTTCTAAGTAGGAGAACTTGCACAATCAGTGGCTGACTAAATACTTTTTGACCCCACTGTACTGTACGTGTCAGTGTTAAATAAAGGTGCCAGTTTAGCAAAACAGAAAACTGCAGCTAAAAGAAAGAGTTTGTCAAACGATTTTGCAAGATCGGGTAAAACAAGGTGTTACTGCTGCAGAGGGAGTTTTTGCATTTCATTACACGAAGAATCACAACAGCTACAGATCACCATTTCTATTTTCAAATATGTGTACTAAGATAGAGGTTATTGTCAATGCTGTCAATTGATAGCGCCATATTCTGTTGAAATAGCTCTACTGATTAACTATTACATACTGTTATATGTTTTTTATTGTTTAGGGCCAGGGCGGCACGGTGGCTAAGCGGGTAGTAGTGGTGTGCGATACTGCAAAATTTGGTATCGATCCGATACCAAGTAAATACAGGGCCAGTATCGCCGATATTGATACAGATATTTTTTATTAATTAATAATTGAGGTAGATGCATCTTCATTTTGCTAAATCTGAATTAATTTAGGACCTTTAAGTGTATTATTGTAATACATAAATTTTTGTAAGTAGCTGCTCTCAATAGAGTAAATAAATTCAGTTGTTTAAAGCGGTCCGATTTCTTGTTTCTGGTGCTTTATTTTCGTTACCATCATGGTGTATCACCACTAAGCGGCTAACTCATACCACATAGTTGTGTTTGCTGGGTAAATAAATTTGTACATTTTTAATAGTGTCCTAATATGTAAAAAAAAAAAATTATTATTATTTACGTAAAATTGCCCCTATTTCTGTATCTGCTAAGCAAAGTATTCAAAAACGTACAATCTTCCAATGCCTACCAATGTACTGATGTCTGTTAGGATTTAAACAACATAACAACGTGATGGTACCACAACCAAACACAGCAGAGCAGGAGGGGAGGAGCATGTTGTGCATGTAAGATGTTTGAGGAGCGAGTCTACTGTACTCTGTACAGACATGATCTTTACTTTCTGACTAAACCGGAGAAATGTGCTGAAAGTAGTGGAGAAAAGTAAAACTAAAGTATTGATCCCATCACACTAGTGTCGATCCGATACCAATACCAACGTTGGTATCGATAATATCGAAATTTGGATTGATCCGCCCACCACTAGTGGGTAGCACTGTCACAGCAAGAAGGTCCTGGGTTTGATCCCTAGGTGGGGTGGTCCGGGTTCTTTATGTATGGAGTTTGCATGTTCTCCCCATGTCTGTGTGTTTCCTCCAACAGTACAAAAACATGCAGTCGGGTTAATTGGAGACACTGAATTCTGAATTGCCCTGTTGGTGAATGGGTGTATATGAGTGTGTGTGCCTTGCACCCATTGAAAAGCTGGGATAGTCTCCAGCATCCCCCCGCGACCCTTGATTGGATAAGCGGTTAAGAAAGTGAGTGAGTGTGTGTTTAGGGCCAAAAGCTTAATGGAGGGGAATAAGATTATCTGACAATGAAGGCATTAGTTAGTTGTCTTGTTAAAGAGGAGCTGTTTAATAACTGAGTTCAATAACAATGTCAAATATTTAAACCCCTACCTCATACAATTACATTAAATTAAATTTGCCATGCTGCCATCTTACCACAAGTGTCCTCTTTTTTGAAAACCAAAATATGGTCACCCTATCAAAACAGCATGCTATCATACTGAAAAATGTCAAGCATATTCATTATTATTACATTTGCAAACTCTGTAGTATTTACTAGGTGGCACTATGGCGCAGCTGGTAGAGTAAGTCATGTTCTAACATCTTGAGTTTGATTCTCGTTGTTCTACATCTCCACTGGAAGCTTTTTAGGTAGAGGAAAGGCTGGTGTCCACATACTTTCGGCCTTTCGGAAGTCTATGAATCCACGAAATGTCGATCGCTGATGGGTACTCACATTGTTCACATGCTTCATGAAGCATTACAGTTTTATTAGCTGTTTAGACGCAGCGCAAAAGCGGCGAGTACCTGAGAGACAGCGATTAGCAGATGGCATTCAATACCACTGCAGTTTCAGGGGTCGTAAACCCGCCATCACTCATGCCATTAATAGCCCCGTGCCACCATTAGCCTGCGAGTGGAGCGCAGCGCCGGTTCAGAGCTTGATAACGCTGGGTATCACAGAACATTCACACACGTGTAGTGGTTTATATTTATATACACAGTAATTTGGAATCATGATGCGTGATGAGTCAGGACAATTGTCGTATCTATATGGCCATTAAACGGTAAACTTTTACTGCTTTACGAGGGAGGAATGGATGTCACTGGCACCATCAACGTCTACGGGTTTTGTTGACTTTCCAAAACCCTTTGGTCTACAACCTTTTGGTCCTCTAATGGAAAGTACAAATATTTGTGTACATTTATAGATTGTTTCTATTTCGTACCTCGGTTGAAAAGTACATGGAGTACTGGCCTCTTACCAAGGATGGAAAGAAAACCTGAATGGTCACCTTATTCTGGGAGGAAATGTGTCTGGGGTCAGATCCAGGAATCAGTAAAAACAGGACTGTTATGAAATATAAGCAGCTGGAAGAAAGCAGAACAAATTCATGGTCGACCTTCATTGAAACCTAATGGGTGCATCATTTAAGCTTTCTTTCCTGGGTAAACTTTTGTTTTCTCATAGCTTTGCCATGGCATTTCCCTTCTTAAGTGTATATGGTTACCGTGGCAGCTTCTCGGGCTTCATTATTCACCGTAAATTTCGAGTTCCCCCTCTTTTTTCTCTTGCAATATTTTGGGTTGTAACTTGCTGGTGGACTGAGTAGCTGGTTTATTTACACCTATTTCTTGCATTTTGAGTCTTTCCCTGTGCTTTCCACATTTCTGTTTACATTTGTGATTACCCATACACAAGTTGGCATGCCTGATAGGGCACTCGCCTTTAGTGCACCAACTAGCTGCTTGTACCTGCACTTGTGATCATCATACGGGACAGTGAGAACCTAGTTGGTAGAGCTTTGAGCTATCAATCAAAAAGTTGAGAGTTCAAATCCCAGCTCTGCCATGCAGCCACTGTTGGGCCCTTGAGCAAGGCCCTTAACCCTCTCAGCTCCAGGGGCGCCATACAATGGCTGACCCTGTGCTCTGACTCCATTGTACGTGTGTATATGTATATATGACAAATAAAGGCATTCTATTCTATTCTATTCTATATGTCTAATTATCTAAGCTGAGGCGACCACACCATATCAGATTTGAAGAGTATATACTCTGGTGTGCCTAATAAAAGATTATGAACTTAAACAAGGACCAAAAGTAATGAAACACATTATGGCTAAAAGTACCTGGACACCTGACCGAAAGCTTGTTAGACATCCCATGCCATAAACATGGGCATTAATGTCATTTATATCCTCATTTATATCCTCAAATCTAATAAACTGCCGTCCAAATCAAATACAAAATAATTCTTTTTACTTTTAAATTCATTCATGGCCTCGCCCCTTTCTACAAAGCAAAGTCCTTCACCCTTACCGCCCCAACCGCATCCTAAGACCTTCTGGCATGGGCCTTCTAGCGGGTTCCTTGTTTTAGAGTTGTGTCGGTTGGCAGCAGGTCTTTTAATTCCTCAGCCCCCAAACTCTGGAAGTCTCTTCCACAATCGCTTTGTGAATGTTTCTCAATCTTTTCCTTCAAATGTCAGCTTGTTTGTTTGTTTATCAGGATTTTAACACTTTGATTACATTCATGACAGGAACAGTAGTTACTCATTACACAAGATTCATCAGTTCACAAGGTTACATCAAACACAGTCATGGACAATTTTGTATCTCCAATTTACCTCACTTGCATGTCTTTGGACTGTGGGAGGAAACCGAAGCACCTGGAGGAAACCCACACGGACACGGGGAGAACATGCAAAATCCACACAGAAAGGACCCAGACCGCCGCACCTGGGGATCGAACCCAGGAACTTCTTGCTGTGAGGCGACAGTGCTACCCACTAAGCCACCGTGCCGCCCTCAAATGTCATCTAAAAACAGTGATTTTAAATAATGATGTAATATGCTCTTTCCTTTAATATTTACATTGTAAAGTGTCCTTGTATGTGAAAGCCACTATATAAATTGAACTTATTATTATTATTATTATTATTATTATTATTGTTATTATTATTATTATTATTATTAGTAGTAGTAGTAGTAGTAGTAGTAGTAGTAATAGTAGTAGTAGTACTTAAACAGAAACATTAGTACTTGAATATTTTATCCTGGAAAACAAACCTACTACAACTAAAACTACAACAAGTACATTTTGGTCCTGGAATTGGAACCTTTGATCCAATGTAGAAAACCCTACATATGGTTCAGAAAATTTAATAGTAGTAATTTTGTCAGACTAAACTAATACCACATAATTAGACAATGTGCTCAGAAGTGTTCGAGTCTTTAACGGTAGTTTTCTGTGATTTAAGAATCGTCAAAACCCAAGAGGGGATCTGCCATTACAGACCCCCTTGTCCAAAATCCAGTCACTCATCAAGTGTCAAGTAGCACAAGAATGATTACTCCCTTTAGAGCTCAATCAGGATAAAAGACCTTCGAAGAAACTAAAGTTAGAAACTGCCAAGCTGGTACACTATATGGCCAAAAGTGGTTGGACGCCCAACATTATAGAGTTTAGATGTTGTAGCCAAACCTGCTGTAAACAGTTGTATGCAATACATATATTAACAAAAGGTTATATGATTCTTACTCCTCTTATATAATTGCTAGTTTAAGTATGGGGAAGGTCCTTTCCTTTTCCAGGAAGATCACTCTTATGCACAAAGTAAGGTCCAAGAAATGGTTTGATAAATTTGGTGTGGAGAAACTGCACAGGCGCCTCATGTTTTGGAATGAGGTGTCCTAGGAGCTTATAGTCAGGTGTCCATACACTTTTGACCATATACTGTGTGAATTTCGTGTGAATGTTTTGGCTGGCTGTGTCTTAAGGGATAGCAGATCAACCTAAGCCATTTATTTTCCTCTTTTTTGCATTGATTCCATTTGGATATACTCAGTTCCCCTTGTGTACTGACTGCACAAGACTCTCTGATTCATTTCTAAGGTCTTCGGTTGCTTGTGTCAGGTCCTTGAGCAGACAAATGGATGTGTGTGGATACTTGCATCTGCCCTTCACTTCCTCGGGCACGGCTGACTATCGAGTCTTCATGGACCGGCTTGTCCAACTAGGGTAGTTGTAGCCCAGTGGATAAGGTACTGGACTAGTAATTAAGAGGTCACTGGTTTAAGCCTCACCACTGCCAGGTTGTCACTGTTGGGCCCTTCAGCAAGACTGTATACTGTCACAGTACTGTAAGTTGCTTTGGATGAAAACGTCTGATAAATGCTGAAAATGTTAATGTCGTAATGTGTTAAATAGAACAACCCCATGATTCTTAAAGTCTTCAGAGGAAGGCTGTATATCCCTGTACATTTAATTTAAAGCATTTTATTTGCTGATGCGTACAACATATTTAATGCAGCTCTAACTTACAATATAACTAAGAAAAGGAAAAAAAAAGAAACCTGAACATTTCAGTTCATTTCCTTTACAATCATGACTCCTGTTTATTTTCTAATAAAGGCCGCCTGTGCTGCTACATTTCTCCTCCCCCTTCTAATCGATAATGCCATTCTCAAAAAAGGGCTGGGAAATATAGCAAAATAGAACTGATATTGATATTGAATCTGGAGCAGACATTTCAGATGTGTTTTATTAATTCATTTATAATATTTTCTTGCCAAACTATGGTTAGCCCAGATCTGCAGTTCCCCAAACACATCCATCTTTAGCATTAATAACGACTAGAAATACAATGAATGAACGTTCCACCTTTGGAGTTACAGTGGAGAATCTGCTGCTCCCATCAAACATTAGAAAGATTAATTTGTTGATATTGAAAACTGTGGACAGTCCTTTTCATAATAGGTTTCTTAATTTTATTTTTTGCAACCTTTCATTCTGTCATTCTCAGACTCAGACTCAGTTAGAAGTTTAGAAGCAGAGCTCTGTGGCCAGAACGATGTGTCCTTTCTTTTTATCTATAAAACTAATGAATCTGTCTGTAAGGAGACAGTTCACACGTACAGTGAGAGAATACAAGTATTTAACCAGATTTTTCCAAAAAAATTAAAGCACCTCCAGAGCACACATTGCTGAGCCAAAACATTAGGACCATCCACCCAATATAGTGTCAAAACAGCTTGTCAGTCAGCCGAAGCCTGGACTCCACAAGACACCTGAAGGATGTCCTTGAACTCTAGTACAAAGTTGATCCTCATCCCCAATGCACACACCCTTGTCCTTTCACTTATATAAGAAAATAAAATGTATCTGTCCAATTGACCTTCAACCGACTGCTCCAATATCCAGTTTTGATTCTAACCTTCCCCTTTGTAGGCACCCTTGTTTGGCCTGCTACTTGCAGCCCCATACACAGAAAGGTTTGATGCAATGTGTGTTGTGACCGTCACCTCATTACAGGATTAAAATGATCTCTAACTTCAGCCCCAGTAGCTCTTTGGTTGGTCTGTACAAACAAAATGGCATCTTATGGCTTTATGTCCTCTGGTATGAATGGCTTCTGGCTTGTCCCTGCTTGAACCACTGTCTGTAGTTACTTATTTTAGCTCTTAATAAAGTCACTCAAGGCTTCACAACACGTCTACTATGAGCAACCCCCATCAATGTTTTGACTCACTGATGTACTGTATATCGGTGGTAGATAATTAGATGCCAAGTCTGGGGAAGGTCCTTTCCTGTTCCAGCAAGACTGTTCTTATGCACAAAGTGAGGTTGGTTTGATGAATTTGGTGTGGACAAACTCTAGTGACCTTTACAGGTGCGTCTCATTTTGGAATTAGATGTCCAAGAAGCTCATGGTCAGGTGTCCATATACTTTGACCATATATGGGTAAATGTTTCATGTCGTTCATCTTGAGGGTGGCAGATCAACACAAGCCATTATTTTCCTCCTCTTAGCTTTGACTCAATTTGGATATATCAGTTCCCCTTGTGTATTGACTGCATGCGAATCTCATGAAACTCTCTCTCTGAAATCTAATAAAGTCGATAATAATAATAATAATAATTTAATTAAGTCACTAGGGTCTTCAGGTCTACACATATCTGCTTAATCTGCTTGATTAAGACATGCACGATTGTTCCGAGATTTTTGGAGAATGATCATAATGTTTTGGCTCCCGGATGTATATAATCTATGCAGGTGATGACTTATTGCCTTTATTTATAAATGAAAAATAAATGTATTATCATAAATAAAGTTCCATGAATTATGCATCTAAATTGCTGTATGTATTTTTTAATTAATATTCAAAAATAAAATAAAATTTTATATATTTTGTATTTGAATAATTATGTATTTAAAAATGTAAATATTTATACAATTATTCAATAATTTTATGTTATTATATATTTATTATATTTTATTTTAATTGTGTTGGAAGTCTTGAAAGCCTTGTATTTATGGAATTGTTCTTATTTATTTATCAGATAGTTTAACCCTTGTGTAGTTTTAACATTCTGTATACTCCCCTTGTCCGAAGGGTCAAAAATGACCTGCATTTATTAAACCCCTGAAATAAAGCAGCTGAATTAAATATTAAAGCCAAACCTATTTTGCTTAGAGAAATGTGAATATCCAGGGTCACAAAAATAAAAAGATTCAGGCTGAGATAAGGTAGATAGAGAGAATTTTTTTTCTGAGCTGAGATTCGATAAGATGTATTCAAAAGCCCAGCTCTGATGAGCAGCTAGATTGAGAGGATTTTATTGGCTAATAATCATATTGGTGGGTCACTAAAAGTCTAAACGAAGGGGCAGTTCTAGCTCAGTGGTTAAGGTACAGGACTAGTAATCAGGAAGTCACTGGTTTAAGCCCCACATCTGCCAGCTTGCCACTGCTGGGCCCTTGAGAAACGGCCTTAACCCTCAATTGCTTGCAATGTATACGTCTCAATTGTAAGTTGGTTTGGATAAAGGCGTCTGCTTGATGCATTAAATGTAATCAGCATGTTATACCACAATCGACCACCAGGGGCAGCTGATGCCAATCTTTACTAACTTTTTTTTCAGCATCTGACCATCATACCTCATGCCTGTTTTGCTTCCACGTGTCCAGCCATGTCTAGTTATTACAGTGTCCAATGTCAAACAATCTAAAAGCAGTGATCTGTTTCTCCTCAACGCTCACTGACCTAAGTCCGAGGGTCACCTATTACAATCCTGATGAATGAACCCTGCAGTAAATACTCAGCCTTCGACAGTCTGTAACACACGCAACTCCTGACGGAATACAATTTGGGGGGAAAAAATTGCTGAATTGTTTCCTGCACGACAAAAGCACAAAGGAGGAAGAGCGAGGTCATGTTGTAGCAAGCAAACGGGAATGAAAGACGTTTAGCTACAGCTTTCCTGACACCACAGATACTCGAGCTAAACCATTTCCCCACCTCCCACTCCGAATCGCTCGGTCTCAGATCTAATCAGTTTCACTTCTTGGTGGGCGCCAGGATGAGCAAGCCTTAGCGTAAAGACACACACACACACACTCAGACTGGCGTGTTTTCCACCGTTGTGACAGGTTCGTGAGTTACCGGCGTGAGTTAACGTGCCAGGCGCTGTAGGGTTAACAGGCTCTGCGTGATTAGGCGACTACCCACTGTGGTTTAAACAAAACCATTACTCAGCTCTATGGGCTGATATTAATGGGAGCTCATGCTGCTTGGCTTCTACTTAAATTGGTAACACTCCATGTGAAGCTCTTGTTCATAAATCACCATAACTGCACACTTATAATTCCTTGCAGTTTGTTAACAACGCCTTGTCAGCACTTTCATACTTAAGGCTGCTGTACAGCACCATCGGTCATTCCGGGGTGAGTTACAAACGTTACAATTGACACTATTTATCAGTGTTGTATGATGAATTGCACTGGTATAACTGATGATGGCCTAGATGCAATTATAAAGCACATTATGCAAATTAAAAAATATATATTCATTCATTTATTTATAGTCTGTTTTACCATCATTTTATTCTATTCAAGTTTGCAGTAGGCGAAAGGTAGAAAACAACCTGAAAAGTTTTGTATCTCCAATTAAACTTAATGCATGTTTTTGACTGTATGAGGAAGCCAGAGCTCCCAGAGGAAACCTACACAGAAAGAAATCAAACTCAGGACCTTCTTGTTGTGAGGCGACAGTGCTACCCACCAAGCCAACCCATTGTAAATATTATGTACTGATTTTACTGCTTTGTTGCAGATACACTGAAGAGGCAAAACATTAGGACCACCCCTGATGAGCAAAGATGATCAGAGGATCTTCAGTTTGTCAACAATTGCGTGAGAAAATGATTGAAATGTTTAAAAGCAATGTACCTCAAAGAAAGATTGGAAGGGATTTGCATATTCTCCCTCTACAGTGCATATTACCTTTAAACGGTTCAAGGAATCGGGAGGAATTTCAGTGTGTAAAGGCCAAGGGTGCAAGCTTAAGCTGAACGCTGAATTTGTGAACAGTCCTGGCTTACAATCAACCTTCCAATTCATCCAAAATGGTTAATGATCTCCGTTTATACAACTGTGTTTATACAAATGTGTCTGAACTGAATAATTACAGAGTGTCCACATAACTCTGACCATATAGTGTAAATAAAAATATAAACCCTTGTGTTGATTTGACTGCAGGCTTTGTCGGTTTGTTTGTTTGTTTGTTTATTAGGGTTTTAATGTCATGTTTTACACTTTTGGTTACATTCATGACAGGAACGGTTGTTACTCATTACTCAAGATTCATTACTTCACACAAGTTTATATCAAACACAGTCTTGGACAATTGAGTGTCTCCAATTCGGCTTTGTCAGTAAACCATTCATATTCATGTGCTCACATGCCATTTACAACCTTTCTATGTTATATGTGGGTCACACAGAACTCCGGGCGTGAAGAGTTTTTTATTAAATAAATAAATACTATATATACGTATATACTGTATATATATATATATACACTCCTGATCAAAATCTTAAGACCAGTTAAAAAATTGCAAGAATTTGCATTTTGCACTACTGGATCTTAAGAAGGTTCTAAGTAGAGCTTCACAATGCTAAAAGAAGAAATGGGCGCAAGAGACAAAAACTTTTGAGCAGGCAATTTATTGAAAACAACAATTTAACTGAAATAGGCTGTTCATCAGCTGATCAAAAGTTTAAGACCATAGCTCAAAAAAACCCGAAAACCTCCTCAAAACAGAAATCAGTGTCAAAAAAAGGACTTCAAACATGATCACTTCAAACAATCGTTTAGGCATGCTTGATGCAAGTGTTTTCAGGAGGCTAGTTGGAACGTTGCTCCAAGTGTTGAAGATGGCTTCACAAAGGGCATCCACTGTCTGGAACTGATGTCCATTTTTGTAAACTTCCCTTGCCATCCATCCCCAAATGTTCTCATTCAGATTTAGATCAGGGGAACACGCAGGATGGTCCAAAAGAGTGACGTTATTCTCTTGGAAGAAGTCCTTTGTCAGGCGGGCATTGTGAACTACAGCATTGTCCTGTTGAAAAACCCAGTCATTACCACACAGACGAGGGCCCTCAGTCATGAGGGATGCCCGCTGCAACATCTCCACAAAGCCAGCTGCTGTTTGATGCCCCTGCACAACCTGAAGCTCCCTTGTTCCATTGAAGGAAAAAGCACCCCAAATCATGATGGCGCCCCCCCACTGTGCCGTGTAGAAAACATCTCAGGTGGGATCTCCTTGTCATGCCAGTAACGTTGGAAGCCATCAGGACCGTCAAGGTAAAAAATTTTCTCATCAGAGAATAAAACTTTCTTCCACCTTTCAATGTCCCATGTTTGGTGCTCCCTTGCAAAGTCCAAACGGGCAATTTTGTGGCGTTGAAGAAGACGTGGCCTTTGAAGACGTTTTTTGTTTCTGAAGCCCTTCCCTCGCAGATGCCGTCTGATGGTTATTGAGCTGCAGTCAGCACCAGTAATGGCCTTAATTTGGGTCGAGGATCGTCCCATGTCTTGACGGACAGCCAATCGGATCCTGCGGCTCAGCGCTGGTGAAATGTTTTTGGGTCTATCACTTGACTTTTTTGTTCCATAACCCTCAGGGTCTTTTAATAAATGCAAAATGACTGTCTTACTGCATCCAATCTCAGCAGCGATGGCACGTTGTGAGAGGCCTTGCTTATGAAGCTCAACAATCCTACCACGTTCAAAGTCAGTGAGCTTTTTTGCTTTTGCCATCAGGAGGTCTTGACAGTGTAAATGACATGGAATCCAAATTTCTGCGCACATTTTGGCTTTTAAAGGCTGTGGTCTTAAACTTTTGATCAGCTGAAAAAAGCATGTTTGAGTGTAAATGCAGTTTTCAATAAATTGGCTGCTTAAAAGTTTTTGTCTCTTGCACCCATTTATTCTTTTAGCATTGTGAAGCTCTACTTGGAACCTTCTTAAGATCCAATAGTGCAAAATGCAAATTCTTGCAATTTTTTAACTGGTCTTAAGATTTTGATCAGGAGTGTATATATATATATATATATATATATATATATATATATATATATATATATATATATATATATATATATATATATATATATCAGTGGCGGCTGCTGGTCTTTCAAAGAGGGGAAGCTCATTGTCGGCTTACATCATAAAATTTGTCAATTTATTTACACATAAATTCTGCTCTCTGTTCCTTTTACAAGAAAATGGCCTGAAATGGGTTGGTTTGTCTTTCGACTTCACTCGCAAAATCCGCGATGGGACTGAAGCTCCTAGTGATTAAGTGACTAATGAAGTGTATTGCTTTGGCAATACGAATGTCCCTATTTGTCATGCCAATAAAGCTTCTTTTGAGTTTGAGAAGTGACGGTGTAGCGCTTAAACGAGCGGTCAATCAAAACGGGATTCAGCTCAGCGTCCGGGGGCAGGACAAAATCGAGGCATTTATCCAATGACCGGCGAGTTTCGGAGCATTAAAAAAAAAAACTCAACGCAGTCCCATAGAAGTGAAGAGACGCTCAGCTTCTGCGGGCAGATGCATTGACGCTACGGGAATGTATGAGTTAAGTTAAGAAAATCGAGTCGATTTGTGATAATTAGCTGATTCTGAACGAACTCGTCTTCGAGATATACGTGTTTTAACGCATTTGTAGTCAATGAAATGTTAACACAACTGTACATATTTGACCATTTAATTTTGGACATTTTAGGGGAAGCTGAGCTTCCCTTGCAGTCTTAGAGAAATCGCCACTGATATATATGTGTGTGTGTGTGTGTGTGTGTGTGAGTGAGTGACAATAGGAATTAAATATTTCTGATGGCAGTGTTGGAAAATGAATAATCTTTAGAACTATTTTCCCTGTGACTAATATTTGGAAGAACTTGCATCATTAATATGTTTTTTAACATTGTGGCATGGCCTCCTAATCCCTCACTAGTAATTAAAATTGACTATAGATGCTGACTTTGGAGCATGTAGGAAGAGGAACAGTTTGACTGCACCCCTTGTGCATGGAACATAAATATATAAAATCCTAGCACTACAAAAAATGTCCTTTATGCATAATTAATGTAATTAATTATGAAGCTTATGCTATGAGCTTTTAGACTCCG